>NC_141163.1:33184248-33488071 GCF_053477565.2 Lygodium microphyllum | reverse complement strand
ACCACTAGATAGTAGCAGCAATGGGACATGCTGCAATCTCTGGCTTTCTACTACATACAATGAATTATAAAAAAATATATTTTGAGTTGCAAGTTAACTTGAAAAGTTATTATCATAGTGACTTTTATGTTTGATGGGATTGATGTTTTCTTATGTCCATCATTTGCAATGGGTTTGATCAGCAACGATTCTATCTTATCTTCAACAGATCAGCATATAGGTAAATTGGCCTTGTTTTGTATTGCTTCTATCCATGCAGTTATCTAGATATTTTTTGTTAAAAGGGATTCATGCATGTATTTTTTTGTACATGTAGGTATTGTACGAGGTTTAGGTGAAGCACATAATTCTCGATCGACTATTTTGATGTGGTGAGTGATTCCTTTGTGCTAGATGATATGGATCTGCTAGAAGTCGATGGTTCAAAAATCCTCTACCTTATTGGTCCTGTGTGTCCATTCAGATCTCCATGCCAATTGGCAATGATCCATGAAACTCTTGTATCATATCATCCACATAACGCACAATGTGTTGAGTCAGAATATCTCAGGTGTCAATCCAATGTGCCTATTAAGATTTGCATGCCATGTGGCTGCTATCCTTGTAATAATACTCTATAATACCCACGTTTCATACAATGTATTGAGTCAAATCAAACTCCTATTCATTATAATAAAATTTATTTTGGCAAAATTTATTTGAGTATTCTTGTGTTATTATTTTCATTATATTTCATGTAAATGGTATGATTAAAGTGATACCTTGAAATTGAATCTATACTTTGTGTCGATGTAGATATCCACATGCATTTCAATATCAATGTTTGTATATGTTTACAAAAGTGTAAACATATCTTAATGCCATGTTGATTTGTATGGCATATTGGTGATTACTAAACAGAATTAGAATGCTTATTATTTAGGGGTTAATGCATACTTATTTACATCTAATGCGTAGGTTATAATGCCTGAGAGAGAAGAACAAGCATTCTCTTGATAGAAATACATAACAAAAAAGATAAAGAAGGGAATTGGATCACTAATATGTATCATTGCTTGTCTTGGGTACATATGCGTCCAAGTATGAAGGGAGCTTTCAGGGTGAAAGCATATGCAATTGCAGATGTATCAAAGCACTAGAAGGGTAAAATTTTAGCTCTCAAACAAAGGAATGTTGATTCTCACATTGTAATGAAACATTGCAATGTTGATTCTCAAAGCCCTTTCAATGAAACATTGCAAACAGTAAGTATTTGCAACTCATTGAGACTGAGAAATTCCATGATATCTATGTAACTACTTGTCTTTTATCTACAGAAGTATACCCTTCGGATTGTTGTGAGTGGCAAAATGTTGAGAGTTTCATAGGTTCTTTTAAGTGTTACCACCTCAAAATTGGTAGACTGCTCTTTGAGAGGAGTACAACTAAGCAACTCGTAGAAGACCTTGTTTTTTCTATGACTCCAAGTACGTATTGCCTAAGGGGGGTTGAGAATATGGAACCCTTGAGTCTATGCACATATCAAATCTCAATAACATAGAATGGCCATTCTGTAGTAGCGACATTTTGCACATGTGTAGCAAAACATATTGAATTCTATGAAGCCAAGCACCGGCTCAAAGAATGTACATCTAAGCTAGTTCATACCCGATTGTAATTTTTACACACATGTTCAAGGAATGTAAGGGTTTGAGACGTACCAAAAGCACGCATGTCATAAAAAGTACATCAAAGGATTATGTAACAAGGATTCTAGGTAAAAGTTGGACATTAAAAATGACTCATAGTCCTGACACAGTGGAGTGTCGAGTCACAACAAGGGACATGACTTTTGGGTAAAAAATTTCTCTCTTAGTTGGCTATTATCTTACTATGGGATGAATTGACTAACTTTCCTTTCCAATTACAGGTACTTTTTCATGCGTGAAACTGGAGTTGTGGATGTTATTGTTAATTGTGAGGGCCGCGAGCTCCAAGCATTACAAATGGAGGATGATTGGCCCTTGAGTATAATGCGCCAGGAAATTACAATGTTAATGCAGAATCCACTTGTTAGCTTCTATTTTAAACTAGATGGTAGGAAAATTTGAAGCCAAGCTGAGGATACTGTTAGTAGTGGAAAGTGTGTGGCTTCACATATTTTAGAAATTGTAGAGTCTCCCTAAAAATCCCAACACCACAAGTTGTAATATCCAACACCTATAAATTTTCAATTTTTTTTTCCAATAGAATATTATCACTTGTAAATTTTCAATATTTAAAAATTATGGTATTTATGTAAAATCATACACTTGTTATACACTTTCCACATCAATAAATTTACATATGCATGTAAACTCTACAAAGACATAAGTAAAGCCATAACTAAATATCGTATGCGAACAACCCTTAATGGTTTAAGACTTAAGGTTTTTAAGGTAGAACTAGTTTAGTTCTTATTTCATTATTTCATTTCACACTTTCTCTCTTCATCTCTTTATATCCACCACATCCCCCCTACCTGCTACGATGGATGCTTGCATACACTTTTATGAGTGGATCCACGAGACTATCTTTGCCAGTCAGGGTGATGAGATATTTCAAGTTTTCTCTAATAACTTCAACCTTGAAAGCGTGCTCTCATCATTGGATCCCTCCCTTCAGGTTTTGGAAGACTTTATGAGCACCATTGCTACCTACACATGACTTGGGTGCCTGTGGAATAGGTCATGGTATTTCAAGTAGGGAAGAATCACCAAAAATTGGTGAATAGGTATCTGGCCCACGTGGATCCTTCCACCGAGTATGCACTATTCCCATGGGCAGTGTACCAAGTACAACACCTTTGGATCTTGTGGAGTGTGATTGCGCATTGGAAATTTACCTCCTTGAATTAAATACACCCCTAGAGGAGGAGAGTGATGAAGATACAACTTCATAGGTTGTTGCTATCACATACATGGGAGACGAACCGATTGAAGAGCTCATAAATGTTGAAGAGGAACATCGGGTGGTGGCAGAGCAAGGGTTGGCTCTCATGGTGCCATCTTCTTCAGAATAGCCACAAGTCAGCAAACCTAGGCTTGCGTCCTTGATGCCCATTGAAGTAGATGGTGTACAATACTTGCTTCTATCATATGTGCTACAATACTTGGAAATGAAGGAAGAAGATTTGTTTTCCATCCTAGTCAGGGATTCAATGGAAGACCTAATCGACTATGATTACATGGATGTGCATCCGATGATGGCAGAGATTGGAAGATATGATAGCACAATCTTAGATACAGTGAGTGCCATCATAGCAGCAAAGTTTGTTGCTTTCTAATAACTCTAGGTTAGTTGCTAAATATATTATTTGATTTGACTTTGTCATTCAAGACATATTGTATATAGATGATTTTGCATCAAGGCAAGGAGGAGCTCGGCATGCGGATCGACGAAAGGATTCAGCTTTGAAGGAGTACATTGGCAACCTTGTTGCAGACTTGGTGGTCTTGCATAAGAAGTGCTCACCACGAGGGTAAGAAATAATCATGAAAATTCAATCTTTGACCAAGTTTGGACCTTTTTGAGTGATACCTGTGACATCTAGCTCGGAGAAGGTGGTGGTAATCAAGCACTCAAAGCTTCTTTACTTGTTTGACCAAACACGGGGTGGAGCAATGTGTGTGCTTGCTACATTAGGTGACCTTGCTAAAGTGTCAGATCCACTTCTCCTAGAGAAAGAGCTGAAGAGGGAGCGCATCATTTTTGAAGCAAAGAAGGAACTTATATTTTCATCGAAAGCTAGCCCCTCCTCTCCACACGATGAAAAAGCCAAGAAACAATTGAGAGTTCTTGTTGGCTATCGGCTTTTTGTATCTACCATCACTATCAGCCATCACATGTATTTTTCTTGATGAATATAATATATTTTACTTCATCCCTATAAATAAATATTTATTGAATAAATGCGTAGTTCGTGTAAGTGTGACGATAATATATCGTACGTGAATGATGCATTCACATACATTAACATAATTAAATTTAATTATGTCAACGCATAGTACTGCACTTGCGATTGTGCATAAGCAATAACATAACTCGTATCCATATGTATTACTACTTTTGATGCGTTCATACGTTAAACAAAAATTAAGAGTCGCGTGTTTCAAGAAACAAAACTAAACAACTTTACTCAATTATTTGAATTCAATACACATCGCATGAGATATTATGTATATATAAATAAATATTCCAATGTGACAGAGTATAGAATTTTTTTTGCCTTCCAAGATGCTATGGTGCTATAACACTCATTAGAAAACCTTGCATCATTAATCTCATAACCTATGGAGGATTTTCCTTGCCGTGTCGAAGTCAAATGATAAATTTTACGTCTTTATTTGTGATTGTGGCTGATGCTAGGAGGCATATTCCACGGTGGATTCCGTGAGGTTTTACAGTGGATTTCGTAAACTTAGATGACCGGGGCTCATACACAAATAGGATTCTTTGTGCGAGAAGTTGTAATTGTATTATTTTACTAACGATTGTGAATGCTTCAGTTGATGTGTAGAGATAGCAGCAGTGGCGGAGGAAAGCATTGGAGTTTAGCGAGTATTCGACCTTTGGACTATATTTTGATAGGCGCCACGCCTATATTTTGTTATGTCTATTGAGACATTGATTATTGATTATTATTTTGTATGCGCCTATGCGCACGGATATGTTATTTCTATTTGGACATTGAGATAGGGCGTGCCAGACTCTATGGGCACCGTCCATTAGCTTTATTTTCCTATTTTTGTAGAAAGCAAACTCAAAAGCTAAAAGCTTGTCATATTTTTGTAAATTGGGCTATTATTGAGCATGAAGATTGAAATATACATAAAATACATGCTTTGTGAAGCGCTCACACAAGGCATGGGGGGAGATTGAACCCAATTTGTCTCTTGCTTCTTGTCGTTCATGCTTTTATATTGTTTTTTGTGCAAAAAGGTAGAGTTCATTGTTCTTGGGGACCTTCCGGGATTCACTACGTGAGCATACTGCGTCCGATCTGCGCACCAATGGTATTAGAGCGGAGCAGAGATCAAGAGCTTCCAATCGCTACCAATCTCGGACGAAGGCGGAGCTCCAGGAACGATCAGGCTCTACAGTCAATCTCATCGCGAACCGTCAATACAGGCAGACTTCTGGCGATCAAGAACCCCTGTTTCTATTGTCAGATCGCGAAGGACCAGGCTCTGCAGGCGGAGGACCACGCATTCATCTCCTTCATCAAGTCGTTGAACAACAGAGATAAGCTTTCTTCATATTCAAGTAAATTACTTCATCAAGGCTTAATCTTAAGCTTAGAAGCTTTAAAACAAGCTTGAAGCTCCACAAATTTTAATCGAGATATCAGAAGATGCTTCCGAAATTTTCGCGCGGCCAAAAAATGGCCCCCCCCCCACGAAAATCAAGCGACGACTTACAGATTAAGCTTTTCTTAAGCTTAATCAACTAATTCCAAGTTAAGCTACTCAAGTCAGATAAGGCAAACAAGTCCACAAACTCCGGGTCCTGCGCACCAGAAGACAAGTTCAACAAGTCAATTGGAATCAAGTTCTGTAAGTTCTGCAAGTCGGCCTAAGTTCTGCAAGTCAACAACTCTGTAAGTCTGCTAAGTCTACAACTCTACAAGTCAGAACTGACTAGTGCTTAAAACTCCTAGAATACTTGTTCCTATGCAAAAACTCTAAACTGGAAAGTTGTTCGTGGCAAAGTGTTCTACCTATCTACAAGTTCGTTGAAGTACTTTCAGCAAACGAAGACGGAAATATTGCAGATTTTCTGAAAATTGAGAAAGAAATACCCAAAAATACATAGCCTTGTAACCCCAAATTTGAGCTACGCTCATCCCGCTAACCTGATTTTGAGTGAGAAAGGTTTATTGAGTTTTACAGGATGACGACCCCACATATGGATGATCCTATAACTGAAGACGACCTACCTGAGCCAAGCGCAATTGACAAAATTACAAAGAGCATCCACCGACAAAGAAGAACCACAAGCTGAAGATTTGATTCGACGTACCATCGACGCCACTCTTGAAGCACAAACCATTCGCAAGGAATCCAAGATAAGTAAACGAAGTTTCAAATTTCGCACTTTCAATGGTATACGAGAAGGAAAGACTGTTTTATCATTCATTAGTCAGTTTGATGACTATTTCCATGAGGAAACTTATCCAGAAAAAGATAAAATCAAGTGTGTTACTAATCATCTGATAGACAGAGCATCACTTTGGTGGACTGTAGTCCGCAAGAGCATAGAATGTCCTGCTACTTGGGAAGATTTCAAGAAGAAGTTCATGCAGAATTTCCTTCCACCGCAATTTCATGAGAAGGCTATCAAGCAATGGGATTTACTTCAACAACGAGATCATGAGCCTATTCCACAGTATACAGAGTGTTTTTGGAATGCACTCCTATAGCTACGCATGCTTGAAGACGTACTAGAGACGACACATAAGTGGAAGTATATGTATGGACTTCTTGGACATTACTACGCTGAAGTGAACATGTTCAAGCCTGCTACCCTTGAAGATGCTATCTCACTAGCTCACAACACTGAAGATAAGTTATGCGGAAGAGACAGACGACCACAGCAATTCCAAGCCAACGGTAATTATGGATCTAAACAATTCAATTCCAATTTTAGAAGGTTTAATGCAGGTCGTTTCTCATCACCATCTTTCCGCAAGAATTGGCCTAAACCACATGCATTACCATCCACTGTCAATCCAAATCCTAAGCCTATTCCACAAGCAAATCCAAATGTACCCAGACTTCCAGCCATTGCAAATAATGTAACCAAAGCCAAGCCAATAGTATGCTATAAGTGTCACCAGCCAGGGCATCTCGCAGCAAATTGCCATTCAAAGAAGCCACCAGCACATATCAACTATCTTGGAGCCATGGACGAAGACGAGCATGAGGATATGCCAGATTTCACTGAAGATGAGGATGATCCTACTACTACTTCCGACACTTTACCAGGTATGCCTACTCCACATTCATTGTTGACTATGAAATGTATGGTACATGGAAAGGAAATGACTATTTTGCATGATGACGGTAGTACTCATGACTTTATTTTAGCAAAATTGGTAAAGGAATTGAAATTACATACAGTACCTACGCATTATCGCATAAAAGTTGCATTTTTAGGCACTAGATACAATGGCACACAAGAAGTACAAGATTTAGAAATTCAAATTGGTTCATATATTGAAAGAAGAAATTTCTTAGTTGTCCCATTACAGTCAAGCGACATTATTTTAGGAATGCCTTGGAGACACCAGCATAATCCAAATATAGATTATTCTACGCACACAATGAATATTAATTTTCAAGGAAAATCTATTACATTATATGGTATGTATGCATCTAATATTTTTCCACTGCTTTCACATACTCAAGCAAAATGTGCATTACGCAAGAATACTAAATCATATCTCATTTGGGTGAATGAATTGCACACAAAGGAAAATCATATGCACCCTAGGCATAAGGAATTTCTTGCATATTTTAAGGACTGTTTTGCAGAAGACCTACCACCAGGTTTACCTCCTTCACGTCCAGAAGACCATAAGATTGATTTAATACCTGGCACACAACCACCTTGCAAAGCACCATATAGGCACAATCAAATAGAGTAAAAAGAAATCCAGAGTCAAGTTGAAGAATTACTGAATAGAGGCTTAATTCGACCTAGCAGTTCTCCATTCGGTGCACCTGTACTCTTAGTCAAGAAAAAGAATAATACCTATCGTATGTGTATTGACTACCGAGCATTAAATAAGATCACTGTAAAGAATAGGTATCCTATACCTAGAGTTGATGACCTTATGGACAAACTGCAAGGATCTTCTATATTTAGTAAAATTGACCTTAAGTCTGGATATCATCAGGTGAGGCTAGATAGATCTGACATATTTAAGACCGCATTCAGGACACAATTTGGCCATTACGAATTCTTAGTCATGCCATTCGGATTAACTAATGCACCTACTACTTTCAGTAGAATGATGAACCGTATCTTTCTGAAATATCAATATTGTGTGATTGTTTTCTTTGATGATATTTTGGTGTTCAGTCAAAGTGAAAAAGAGCATTATGAGCATTTGTCATTAGTTTTTCAATTACTGAAAGAAAATCAATTGTTTGCAAATCCTAAAAAGAGTGAATTCTTTAAGACAGAAATAGAATATCTAGGTCATATTGTATCAAAAGAAGGAATTAAAGTTGATCCTAAGAAAATTGATGCAATATTGCATTGGCCTATTCCTAAAAATGTACATGAATTACACTCATTCCTTGGTCTTGCTAGTTTCTATAGGAAGTTTGTACGTAATTTTTCATTACTTGCTTTACCATTAACAAAACTTCTTAAGAAAGGAATTGTTTATCAATGGACTGAAACTCAGCAGAAATCCTTTGACTTACTGAAAAGTGCATTAACTAATGCCCCTGTTCTACAATTGCCTGACTTTAATAGACCATTCTTTCTAGTTGTGACCGATGCTAGCGGATCAGGAACAGGAGCCGTACTAATGCAAGACAATCATCCAATAGCATATTTTAGTTCTAAGCTGAAACCCTCTGAGCTCAAATATTCCACTTATGACAAAGAACTATTAGCAGTTGTACAAGCATTAAAACAGTGGAAGCACTATTTAATGGGTTCAGAATTCATGATAAAGACTGACCAGCAAAGCATTAGACATCTACTTAGCCAACCCCAAATCTCTGACCGTCATATCAAATGGGCTTCCTTCATTCAAAGTTTTCATCCTATCATTCAATACCAACCTAGAAAAGAAAATGTAGTTGCTGATGCATTGAGTAGAAGACCTGCAATTCATAATATTTCTATAATATCTTTTGATTCTTTGATTGCTATGAAAGATACATATCATCAGGATATTACTTTTCATTCTGATTGGCAAAAATTAGTTCAAAATAATTTCATTCGTATTGATTCATTGTCATATAATGATGGATTTATGTTTTTTGAAAAGAGACTGTGTGTTACTATTCCATTCCGATCTTTTGTTTTGAATGAAATTCATTGTCCCCCATATCAAGGTCATAGAGGTATCATATCTACATTACGCATGTTAACTGAAGATTTTTATTGGCCGCATATGGATGCAGATGTATCTAATTTCGTTTCTGAATGTTTGATTTGTCAAAGAATAAAGAGACATCATGGTAAATAGTATGGATTACTAATGCCTTTGTCTATTCCATCTAAACCTTGGGAACATATTTCTATGGATTTCATTACTGGTTTACCAAATACTAAATCTAACCATGACATGATTTGGACAATTGTAGATAGATTTAGTAAGCAAGCATATTTCATTGCATGTAAGAAAACTTTAACAGCATCACAAGCAGCACAGTTATTTTTGAAAACTGTTTTTACTAACCATGGATTGCCAAAAGTGATTATTTCAGATGGAGATTCTAGATTTTGTAATAATTTTTGGATAACACTGTTTGCAAATCTAGGCACAAAGATTGATTTCTCATCTGCATTTCATCCAGAAACAAATGGACAAACAGAAGCCACAAATAGCACCATTCTAGATCTTCTACGTGCATATACTATCTCCAAACCTCAAACATGGGACACTCATTTGCATTTATTATAGTTTGCATACAATAATACACCGCACACATCTACAAAGAAAGCACCTTTTGAAGTCATTTATGGATATAGATTATCTACACCTGTTGCATCTTTGTCTAATAGAATTCAGAGTGCTGATGATATTGCTACTATGCATAATAGTATTTTTGATGAGGTTAAGGATATGATTGCTAAAGCTCAACAATCATATACCAAACAAGCCAACAAGAAAAGATAAGCCATGAATTTCAAAGTTGATGATTATGTTTGGCTTAGAATAGAAAAGCGTAGACTGCAAAGTGTAGATAGACATCCAGTTGTCAAATTAGCTCCTAGATTCTATGGACCATTTAGAATTATTCACAAGATTAATGATAATGCATTCAAGTTAGAATTACCATCTCATTGGAAAATTCACAATACATTTCACATTAGTTTATTGCGACCATTTAGAGGCCAATTACCTATCCACCCTGTTTATGAAAACCCACATTTATTAGAGGAAGAGACTGAAATACTTGAACCAGAAGCCATCATAGACACTGACTACATGACCATTAGAACTGGCCGAAGGTATTCTAGATATCCAGTAAAATTTAAGAACCATCCTGTAGAGGAAGCACAATGGATGCATGCTAGAGACTTAAATGCTTTTCCCACTCTGTTAGCTCCACATTGAGCTAATAGCAATTGAGGTCAATTGCTATCCCACCCCGGGGGTATGATGCCAGGAGACATATTCCACGGTGGATTCCGTGAGGTTTTACGGTGGATTCTGTAAACTTAGATGACCGGGGCTCATACACAAAGAGGATTCTTTGTGCGAGAAGTTGATGGGGATACATGTCCTTTTCGGGCGTTTCATTAATTTAGTGTGTACGTGGGTGATTCCATAGCGGGTGATTCCGCAAAATCCATATTAAATTAATAAACGTTTATGAGTTTAGAGTGTGCACTTGTAATAAATTAAGGTTAGGATTTATTTCTAACCAGTTGATTTATTTATGTAGTTGAAGACTGCTAGGTATTCACTTTTGTCGGTTTAATTGTATTATTTTACTAACGATTGTGAATGCTTCAGTTGATGTGTAGAGATAGCAGCAGTGGCGGAGGAAAGCATTGGAGTTTAGCGAGTATTCGACCTTTGGACTATATTTTGATAGGCGCCACACCTATATTTTGTTATGTCTATTGAGACATTGATTATTGATTATTATTTTGTATGCGCCTATGCGCACGGATATGTTATTTCTATTTGGACATTGAGATTGGGCGTGCCAGACTCTATGGGCACCGTCCATTAGCTTTATTTTCCTATTTTTGTAGAAAGCAAACTCAAAAGCTAAAAGCTTGTCATATTTTTGTAAATTGGGCTATTATTGAGCATGAAGATTGAAATATACATAAAATACATGCTTTGTGAAGCGCTCACACAAGGCATGGGGGGAGATTGAACCCAATTTGTCTCTTGCTTCTTGTCGTTCATTTTTACATTGTTTTTTGTGCAAAAGGTAGAGTTCATTGTTCTTGGGGACCTTCCGGGATTCACTACGTGAGCATACTGCGTCCGATCTGCGCACCAGTGGCATGCTTTGCATGGATGGCCACTAGCTATGTATCATCAAACAAGTTGATGAGAAACCCCTCTAAAGCTATTTGTAGGGTCTGCATAGATGCAACAATCCACCTTTCTACTGGTGGGGCATCCCGCACTCGTGCGCCCAAAATCTTCCCACCCTTTCAGCTCCAAGTCTTGCATGACTTCCCGTACAACCTTATGAAAAGATCTTTTCGGGACGAGGAGCTCGTATTCGCATTGGATTCTCCTTATCTCTCGAAGGGCGACAGTGCCCGGTTTACATCTCCTCTTCTTTTGTGGTGGTCGTTGTACTCTATGGGGAGCACTAGCTATTGCACTAGAGGGGACTCCATCTTATGCTCTAGGTGGCAGGCCTTGGCGTGAGGTCTTCCCAAGGCCAAAATGGTGACATGCTTGCTTGGTGCGTGCCATGCAAGCTTGAGGAGGGCAAGATGGAGAAGAGACAGAGGTTGGGGGTGTGAGAATGGAGGAAGCAAAGAAAGCAAGATGTGAAAATGAGAAGAAGAATGAACTTTTAACCCATTTAAACTCCAAAACCGGGTTAATGCAGCTTCATACACACTATCCATCATGTGATCGTAAATCCATAACCTTGTATTGAAATGTGATGAACTTTTCACATGCGCACTCGTTAGGTGGCCAAGAGCCCAAAATCCTCCAGACACCAAACTTTGGCCCGAGGGTTTGCATATTTTTTTTTTCAAAAAAAAAAGGGCTCTTGATCACCTAACGAGTGCATATGTGAAGTTTCATTGCATTCTGATAAAGTTTAGTATTTTAAAAAGTACCGCACACCAAAATTATGGATGGATTAATAATCGAGAAATCAACATTGCTACTATTAGCCCTTAGAAAGTTCGCACCACATAAACTATACAGAGGCATCGGGAGTAAAGTCTGCAACAGGAAATTACAAATTTTTGCATGTTTTTCTTATTAAAATTGACAGTGCTAGCAAAAACTGTAAGTAAGAATTGAAAATACAACAAAGATGCACACTCAAAGTTGAGAGCGAAGGACAAAAGTAAAAATTTAATCCATATTTTAAGGACGTGTACAATAGTTTTGCACTGGGACATAGTCATATCTCTAATGTACGAGGAGAACGCTATGCCAAAAAAATAACATTACAAACTATGTTCATTCCATTGGAACAAATGTATCCTTCACTGCTTGAAGATTTCTTACAAGTTGGAAGTCCTTGGGAGTTACAGTGATACGCTTCGCATGTATTGCACAACACTGAGCATTAGTCATCAAGTCAACTAAAAAGGCCTCTGCAATACACTATAGAGCACAAATATATTCTTTTGTGAAGCGATCAAGTCTATCCTGACCTTGTGCCAAAAACTACCGCCTACTTTCTGTGCGGTAGAGGTCTTGCACAATCTCATGAACAAGTCTCGAGAAGTTCGCCTTTGGAATGGTGAGATCAAAAGAGCGTTAATACCTCCTAATTTCTCTCGAGGACACTGTACCTGGCTTCCACTTGCGTTTCTTGTGGGGATGTTAAGGAGGACCCTTATGAGAGCGGCTTGAGGAAGCTGGGTTAAGTTGAGAAAGGGGTGAATCAGAGCTAGTAGATGCTCCAAGGGGTTGAACACGATATGGGGCTCTGAGTGGAAGCTTATTTGCAACTACCTTAGACCTAGCCATCTTTCCTGCACAAGAGATGTGAGAACTCAATGAATAAAATAGAAAGTGAACCCCTCTTTTATATAACGCTAAACTATAAGGCTCATTCACATAGATGCGCACTCTCTCTTTCTCTCTTAAACTATGAATTGCATTCACACTGAACACATTGTTCATCTTACTATCATAGCTCTCTTCGAACCCATTTGCTGCCTTGTCGAAGCCTTATTTCTAGCCACTTGGTATGGTTTTCTTTGGCACTTGAGGCTTCATAACGCACTCTTTTAGTGACATGACATGATTCCATCATGTCTGTGGTGGCCGATTCATCAACATTTTCATTTGCTCTCTTTTGCAAGAGTCTAGCTTCATTCGCTACTATAATCCTATACTACCAAGATAGCAATTGGATCTGGCTTCATAATGCACTCTTTTAGTGACATGACATGATTCCATCATGTCTGTGGTGGCCGATTCATCAACATTTTCATTTGCTCTCTTTTGCAAGAGTCTAGCTTCATTCGCTACTATAATCCTATACTACCAAGATAGCAATTGGATCATTGGATTGCTACCATTCACCCCTCCACCATGATCGGTTTTTCTTTGGTATGCACCATGCACTATCCAATGTGAATTTCCATCCCTTGTGTGGACCAAATTCAAATGCTTCCCTTTTCTGCAAAGTATGGCCCATGTGCCTCAAGGATATGCTACAAAGACACATATCACACATGACTAAAACTATGCTCAATTGTTTCTATAATTCATACAATTTTAAAATATTAACTTAGTACGCACCATGTAATGTGTAATAGAGCTTTTGCTCCACGCTTCCACCCTGTTTTCGTAGAAGCTATGCACAGTATCAATAAATTCTTGCTTATCTTCATTGTTAAACATCATCTTGTGAAGTAAGGGAGCCAATTTGTTAAGACTTATCCAAACCTTAGCTTTGGCCAATCTTGTTTTTCCTCCATTACTTTGACCAGGAACTACAAAATGTAACTTTTTCCACCCATCGTAGTCTTATGGCCTACAGACCATGACATTCCCTTCCTCATTGATGGGTGCTAAGAGAAACTTCCTAGCCTTTACTCCTCCAAATCAAGACTTTTTTGGCAAGTTACCAGATTTTCTTGATCTCTTATCATTTTTTTCAATTGTCACTTGATGCTTGTGTAGCCCAATTTCTGATAGCACTCAATCCACATTCCTACACATTGCAATGGCTTCTTTTTCTAGTTGCATCCTATAAGCAAAGCAAATGTATTCATATACAAGTTTCTCCATGATTTTGACAAAAGCATATAATGAAAAAATGAGAATATGATCCAATGGAATGTTGAAGATGGGCTTTCAAGTGAGATATTCTCTATTGTGCTTTGATATACAGCACTTGTCACCCTTTTTCAACCCTCTCTGTCAAGCAATATAGGCAAGGATTCTTTGTATTTGCACCATTGGAGATTCCACACATGCATTTTAAGGTTTTCAAGTTTCGTGCAAGATGCCATTCACCATACCCTTCAACCGAGAGCATCTCACCGTGTTCTTGACGATCGATGATGCTTAGAATGCTTATGTGCATAAAGATACTTGGAATGCTTGTATACATAAAGAAATCACCTCAAATGTTTCCTTAGGAACTTCAAATACAATGAGCCACCACACATGATGCTCGGATTGAACACTAAAGTTCCCTGGTTGTTCTTATCAAATTGTAAAGCTCTATTCATCAGATTAGACTAACTCTTTCAAGATTTACTCCTTTGACAACCTCACTTTCATCTAATTTTATAATAAACTACAATTTACCATTACATTCCTCAACATACATATTGTAGTACATTACCATTACTGACTGCACCTTGTACAAATCTAAATAGTAATTGTTGAGTTCGATGAACTTCACCTCATATGCATTTTTGGTCCCAACCTTTAGTGTTTCCACGCATTGAATATGCATGGGATCTCCTAGTAGCTCCAAAACCTTTGTATTAAGTTGCTATCAGCCTCTATTAACTTTGAAGGCTAAGGAAGAGGCACGATTCTATTTCTCTTCAAAACACAACCAAACCTAGTCTTTGTACCTTTGAATATCTTTGAGTAAGTCGTTGTGCTAATACCGGCCTTGTCACAAATGGATTTACATCCATAGCCGAGAACTCATTTGACATATCTCTTAATGTGCACTCAATCACCTTTTCCTTCACAGCCTTAAACTTAGGATTGCTCAAAGTGTTTTCCAATGTACTTGCCTTCAACAATCTATTAATACACAATCCAACCTCCCCCTCACTTAGGTTCTCATTTTGAGCTACCTTACATGCTTTGATATGTTGCTTCCACTGGCTGGTGTTCACAATTAACTTATTGATTGGCTTCTTCTTTTGTTTGTGCTCCTGTGTTATCTTGCTGTTGATCTTTCTCAGGTTGTCAAATTGTGCATTTGCCTCCTCATATGAAATACCAACGTCATGGATAGTGTCCTGTATTGAAATAATTTGATTGTTTTGTTGAATTATAGTGTCATTCAACTGTACCACTTGTCCTATGAGCTATTGTATATGAAGTTGATGTGTAGCGATCACATCATGATAAATTTTTATGGTTGCTTGGCAAGTTGTAAATACTTTGAATGCCTAATCATTGAGCCACCTAGTGTAACCAAGCAATCCATTTTCACCCTTGCATACATACTTTAGCAAATTTGTAATTCCTGAGAAAGTTGGAGGTCTATTTTTTAAGGGGTCAATTGGGTAGATTCCCCCATCAACCCACAAGTCCACATGTTTCAATCCCATTTGCCTGTAACTCTACAAAACCTGAGGGCTGACACTTGCATGCTGGGTTCTTTTGAATAATGGATCATATTAAATCTCTACCTCAATATGCAGCTCCTTCTTTCCTATATTCATTTTACTATTAATAAAAACGGGGAGCCTACTTGGTTATCATAGGGGGTAGAGTGGAGATGCACAAAGAGGCGCACAAAGGTGCCAAGGGAAAGGAGGGTGTAAGTAATTCACTCTGTTAATGAAGGTTGCATAAACACAGAGAAGAGGTCACAATAGAGCTATGAGAGAGTATAGATATAGGGGAAAACATCTCAGAGGGTAGGGATGTCCAAGACTTTTCGTATTTTAGACATTTCTATTTTACCTCCAAAAACATTTCCAAAAAACACGAAATTTGACCAGTTGGTTTGTCTTTTGACCAAAAGCTAGAATATAAAAAGTTCCCAAAATATCTTAAAAGGAACTTTTGAAATTTCATTTTCCTTGTTCTCGATTAAAAAATCAATTATCTCGTATTTACTAATCATTTTGCATTGAAAACGAAGCACCACACTCATGTAACTTACTCCCTTTTTAATATAAATTTTGGTTGAAAAAGACTTTTTGAATGAGTAGAGAGAAGGAATCTGAGGATATCTTTATAGATAATATAAAAAATGCAAAACAAGATTGCAAAAGTGGAGAGAGAAGAGGATTATTTTACTATTCTTCTCTCCTCTTTTCCTTGTTTTAAGAAGGAGAGAGGGGGGGGGGCTAAAATGCCCATTGTGAGTTCATTTTTTTCCTAATGCCTACCACTTCCATTTGTTCGATTTCTTTGGTTGCTTGGATAGGTTCCCGAAGCCCTAGTACCCTTTTTATTCAAGGCAGTATCAACGGAAAGCATGTCTTTATCCTTGTGGATAGTGGTAGCACTCATAGTCTTGTCAATAAATCAACCATTGATCGGTTGAAATGCACCCCTATGGCACTACACCACCCCTTGAAGGTCCAAGTAGCAAATGGAGAAGAAGAAATCACTACACATGTATGTCCCACAGTTCCCTTATGCTTGGCTGAAAATTATGTGGCACTGGTTTATTTGATTGCTTTTTCACTAAGATTGACTTGCGCTCTGGCTACTACCATTAGATTCATATGAGGGAGGGAAATGAGGTCAAAATGGCCTTTAGGACGGATCGTGGACTTTATCATTTTCTAGTGATGCCTTTTGGGTTAACTAATGCCCCTGCCACATTTCAAAGCCTCATGAACAAAATCCTACAATCCTTTATGTTCAAATTTATGCTTGTTTTTTTTAATGGCATCCTCATTTACAGCAAGTCGTCCAAGGAGCACTTGACACATGTCAGAAGGGTGTTTGACATATTAAGAGAGCATCAACTCTTTGCTAAGGAGAGAAAATGCACCTTTATGCAGACATCTATGGAGTACTTGGGACACATTGTGAGTAAAAATGGCATACAGGCTAACCCGAAGAAGATGTGTTAGAGACATGCCCATTCCTTCCACCACCACTTCTTTGCATGGCTTTCTTGGTCTCTCTTCATTCTATAGATGCTTCATTAAGCACTATGCCACCATTGCAACACCTTTGTCTGATTGCTTGAAAAAGGAGTCATTCTTTTGGGATGCCACTTCTGATCATAGCTTCAAACACTTAAAGGATGTGCTTACTTCAACCCCCATCCTTGTCTGCTGCCCGGACTTCTTTAGGCTGTTTACCATACATTGTGATGCCAGTGACTAGGGTATTGGTGCAGTATTGTTGCAAGAGCATGGTGTGATTGCATTTGAGAGCCGCAAACTTGATGAGAAGGAGATGCAAATGAATGTATATGACCAGGAGGACCTTCAAAAGGTCCAAACACACATGGAACTCTATGCTGATGAGAAAGAAGGCATTTGGAATTCCAGGAAGGGGAATTGGTCCATTTGAAAGTGCCTAAGTCCGACTACTTAACTCTCAAGGAGGGCAATAGTAATAAGCTAGCCCATCGCTTTTATGGCCCATATCGAATCTTGAAGAGAGTTGGTGACTTGGCCTACTGCTTTAGAACTCCCCCTATCACCAAAATCCACAATGTGTTTCATGTCAATCAACTGAAACCCTTCATGGGCTTCTCAGTGGACTATGTGGAAGAACTTCCCCCCATAGATGAAGAAGACATCACTCAATAGATCCTTGAAGCAATCATTGGGCAGCAAGATAAGCACTTACGATTTTGATCCATTAAAGAACACCTCATCAAATGGCAAGGCCTACCACCAAAAGAAGCCTCTAGGCACCTAGCAACCATTGTTAATGAATTCCTCTTCCTCCATGAGACCCCATGGTGGAAGACTAGCCGATCATGCCCCATTTGACAACCCTCTGCCTATCCTCCATAGGCTAAAATTACTATTCAAATCTCAGGCATGTGCATCTTGCATAGGCTGAAAGTACTCGTCATAAGCTGTGTTTTGACATGTGGTATGCCCTATTTGGAGCAACCTATCAAAAGTTATGACTCGTTTACTTCAGCAAGCCAATCAGCATGATGTCCCTAGTCTTTACCCACCCATGTTTCATTGTCAAAGGGCTCAGAGTAGTACTCTGCAACTCTCCCTTAGCCCACACCCATCACTCCCCTCTACTTCTCCTTGTTTTTTAGGGAAAAAATCTTCAGGGTGGGGATGGATTGTAACAAGCACAATACACACCGACTAGGGTTTAGACACCCAGTCATACTGACCGGGGTATATAAGGTATAAAAGCCCTAGATTAGGGCAACCAGTTATTATCAAGATCATACTCTTCACCTTCATCTCCTGCTTCCATGGCTTCCTCCTTCCTTCTCTCCTCTTTTCTCTCTTTCTTTCTCCTCTTCTAGTCTTCTTTTCTCTTCTTCTTACTCTCTTTCTCTCTCTTCATTTCTTCTTCTCTCTCCTCTCAACTTCATTCATTACACTATCATCCACAACATCCCCTACACGAGATACATTATAAAGTTATCCATTATTTAGATTTGTTATCTTCCATAATACACACCAAGCTGATAGTATGACACTTGCTTTCAAAAATAAATTATATGGAGCAAAATCTGTCATTTGGTATAGTTTCTTTACTCTCTACCCAAAATAATCGATAGTCTTGTATATGTTGACGTTTTTATATGTTAAACCTAAGTATCTTTTTATATAGAGAGAAGACCAATATTGACCACACATCTCAATTCCAATTCAGGAGTTGCTTTGAGATGATCATCGTAGGATACTAGGATGAAGTAGAGAAGAAAAGAGTCAAAGCACATGCAAATGAAACAAATACAAAGAATATCTTTAAGTATCCAAGCATCACAAGAAAACTAAAGCACGTGGATGGTAGCAAGTACATGGTAAACTCATATCAAAAGCCACAAAGGTATTGCTTGACTTATTTTTAGCAAAAGATGATTGGGTACTTTATTTATTTTCAAGGATAGGTGTGTATATAGTTGTTTTTCTAAGAAGAAATATCTAAATAACATAACAAAGATATATATAGCCTTTGGTAATTAAATAATATATTTAAATTTTATACTATCAATAGGAACAAGAATTGCGTATGATATTAAAAAAGGATATCATTATATTACTACGGAGAAGAATAACCTTCAAGTGGTATTTAATAAGATGTGAATTCAAGGTGTCCTTGAATTGCTAGATGAGGATCATGAAGTAGGTGCAAAGGTCATAGCAGACATTGAGAAGATCATGCTTGCATCTAAGGAGTCCATGCCTCCTCTTTCTAATGAACCAGGAGAACTTTGCAAAGGTTGTTAATATTGAAATTGTTGAAGCAATTGAGGAGAATGATGAAGAAGATGATGATGATACTAATAGTGATTATGGAAAAAAGGCCAAAGAGTAGGATACCTTGAAGATAAACAAGTTGTGGATGTATAAGACAAGCTATTTATGTATTAGATCATAATAGGTTTTGTAAGATGAATAATTTTCACTTTTCTTGAAGTGAGGTCTCTCAATCTGTTATAGAGTTTTGTATATTGCAATTAAGCATTCACCAAAATATACTAGCTCATACGAGTATACTCAATAGTTTATGTTTGGATATTATAGTTTATATATATTATGAAAAATATAAATATCTCTTTAATTGTATCGCATACTAAATAGTACTTATAGAATTACTAACTCGTACTAGGATTTGAAAAGTTTAGTTTTCATATTTTGTCATACAAGATTATTGTGTAGATATTAATTTTTGTTTGATAATCTAAAGCTTTACTTATGAAAAAGCAAGTTGATAGTATATTTCTAAAATGATAGTATGTTAATGGTTTGTAATGAAAGAGACCTAACTAGCCTAACTAAGGGAGAGAAGAGAGAGAAGGACTGCAAGAGAAGAAGAAGAGGAGAGAGAAAGACATGGAGAAGAGAGAGAAAGAGAGGAAAGTGAAGAAGAAGAAGAAGAAGAAGAAGAAGCCATGAAAGCTTGTGAAGGTGAAAAGAGAGATTCTTGATAATTGTGTGTTGCCTCAAAATACCCTCTTACACCTTATATACCATCAGTGTGACTGGTATATTCCCATCCCATGTTCCTATGATCCCCGCTCATTACAAACCATCTCGTCTTATAAAGTTTTTTTCCTAAAAAACAAGGGATGCTGTCCCGTAAGGGTGTGATGTAGGAAATTAGCCATAACTTTGTGTGAGAAACTCCAAATGGGACAAGTGAGGTGTCGTTACGAAGCCCTCGAGTTGTCATGTAAGTCCTCGTTCAACTTGTCACTATCTTCTAGCACATACATGCTATTAAAATTGACAATGGCATTCTTAAAGGGGCATTTGGATGCATGATCAATCGTGTACTTATCCCCACATTTAAAGCACAATCCTTTAGCCTTGCGATCCTTGACAACCTCAACAGGAATGAATTTTTGATTGTTAGGACTGAAGCCATTCCATGTCTTAATTTAGAGGTCCATTCCTCTAATTAAGCCGGTGATGAGGACTACCCATTAAACTTTGTAAACACAATCTTGTCACGCAGCTCATTTGGTCCTTGATGTCCATGTATACCATGTGCTACATGTTGCCCATGTATGTTGTGCTGCCCATACATGCCTTGCTATCCAAACCCTGGCTGTCCAAAATTTCCATGGGGGCCATGCTGCCCATGCATTACATGAGGACCAAACTGCACATTAGGACCTTGCTATCCAAAATGACCATGCTTCCCAAAACTGCCATGTGCATGCTGCCCATTGCCATGTGCATGCTGCCCATGTACCCCTTGCATCCCATGCTATCCAAAATTTGCATTAGGCCCTTGCTGGTCATTCCCATGAGTGTGCATATAGCTTCCATTACGGGGGAGTTGTGGTCCCAAGGATGGGCTTGAAGGATTTGTAATGGGGGAGGAAAGGATGGGTTCATCATGTCGAGTGGAGGGCTCACCCATCTCATAAGTGCTATGGGTAATGCCATGGGTGCCACCAAAACCTTGCGGGCTACGCCCGGCCTCCAAGGGGGGAGGGTGGTTGGCCTCACAGGGAGGGACATGCTCCTTGGGTCACTCCGAGGGGGGTGCAATGGTGGGATGAGGGTGCCCATGCACTCGATGAGTAAGTCCATCTTGGCCATCATCTCAGAATGACGGTGATCTTGGTGGGTTTCCATCTCCTATGGCATTGTTCCATCTCTCGATGTCGTTCAACATGATGGGTCTCATGTTGGCATAGGGTATGGTTGAGCATAGAGAAGCGGTCCATCTCGGGGGCACCCTTTTCAAATATGTCTTCATGATCCTCTTGGGCTGAGCTAGGATTGTTCATTGAGGCATGGGAGTCCCTTATTTCATGCTGGAAGTCCTCTTGGGCCTTTGCTTTACCCTTGTGGCCTGCCATCCCAAGTGCAGTCCACCAAACCCCTTGTTACAGAAATGACAATATCTTGAGCTAGGAAGCTCCAATCGCCAAACTTTTTGATTCAAATTAAAGATCTTGATCCCCTCTATGAGCTATGTAAAAATATATCTGACAGTAAATGATCAGGGCTTTGCTGTAATTGCTTTTTGTGGGCTGACTGTGTAGGACTACTGCCTGTCCCACAGTACCTTTGAGCACAAAATTGAGCTTATCTCCCAAACTGTAGGGCGAAATGGGGACATTTTTGGTTTAGATCGAAGGGGGGGATGCGGTATTCGAATCAAGCTATATATATATATATATATATATATATATATATATATTGTGGACTAACTATGTAGGACTGCTGCCTGTCCCACAGGACCTATGATCACAAAATTGAGCGTATCTCCCAAACCGTAGGGTGGAATGGGGAGATTTTTGGTTTAGATTGAAGGAGGGGATGCCCTCTTTGAATTGAGCTATGGGGCCCACACTCAATCACACAAGAAGACTTTGTTGTAATTGACTTTTACAGGCTGACTGTGTGGTACTAGCTATCTGCAATACCCTACAAGGACTCCTTCAAAGAGCATACCTTATCCCAATGGTGAGGTGTTTATTCCAAGACATTCAGTGCCTTAATGGTGGTTCTCAATGCCACATAGAGCCATACATCATTTGCATCCATAGTTCTCTTGCTAAGATATTTTCATGACTGCATACCCTGCCCTTCCTGCATGCATCTACCATACATTCCCAAGTGATATATGACATTACCAATGCGTGTAGAGGGCTATAGAATTAAATGATGAGGGCTCGGGCTATTCATTCAAGTGTACTTGCACCTGCAAGAACCTTTGCGCTTCGGATCACCAGGAGGTGGGCAAAGTTCCCCCCGGGCCGGGTTGTGCACCCCTTCAAGGTCTTTGATGGCAAGGGGGGGGGGTGTCACCCCTCTTTTGTCTTGCCACCTCGCCTGGCATCGGGCTTTTCCTCACCCAGATTATACATGGTAGACATTTATAATTAAGCAACCAACATGATATGCATTTACAAATTGAGGATTGGGCCTTTCATGATATGCATGATCAATAAGGAAATGGGATGGGGGAAAGGGGTTACCTCTATAAATCAGTGACTCACTGATTGCATAACTTACCCTTCTTACAATTTCTTCCTTATCAATCGGAATCAAAACAAGAGTACGATTAAGGATTAGAGTAAAATCTTGATCAATGGGAAATAAATTTTAAGATCATCCAAGCATGCATGCATTTCAAGGGTGTGGACTGAGGATGGGAATCCAATTGGCACTCTCAACCCAAGAATTTCCTCCATCTCTCTCATCAAGTAGCTGAGCTCAACAATTGGATGTAAAAGAGAGAGGAAGAACTTATTGGCATACCTTGTTCAAGTAGAGTTATTCGCTGTCTTCTTCAAGAACTTTGTGGTTACCCTTCTTCTTGCAGCCCGTGGTTGTATGGGGGCCTACAATATCGTATATCCTCACTTGTTGAAGCTTGTGGTGCTCCCAATGCTCTCGGGGTAAGAAAATTGAAGGGGCTTTTAGTGTGTCCTAAGCTGGGTTGAAGGTTTCATGTGTGCCATGGTTGTTGCCCATAGTAGGGTTTGAGGTATTGTCAAGGACTGATGGGGGGGGGGGGGGGGGGGTCAATACCTGTGCTCAAGCTTGCCCAGGAGTGTGCCAAGGATGAGGGATGAAGTAGGGAAGTCTGGAATTGAGCTGGAGCAAGAGGAGTAAGCCAGACCACTCAGTGCAAAATGCGCCCGCGTTTTTCAGGCTGCTCCCTAGAGGCTCTAGACAGGTCAAGTAGGGCTCAACAAGGCTGCTCTAGATGCTGAGCAAGGTGAGGGGGAAGCTCTGGGACAAGTCACTCCAGCTGAGGAAGAGGAAAAATCAAGATTTCTGTTGTTCTTGGGCTGAAGGTTCCATGGTAGCTTGAAGGAAGAAGGAGAGAGAATGTTCTTTTGAAAAAGTAACTGTGCTTTTGGGCTTCTCTAACTTTGCTACACTCCTTTTGCCCAAAACCCTCAAGAAACTTACATGGAAATTAGTGACGACCTGCCAAATTTGTCTTCCTGCCTCCAGAAGTGTCCATGGTTCTTGGGAAAGCTCCAAGAAAGGCTGCCATAGTCTTCAAGAGGGCTGACAGCCTGTCTGAGTACTCCCTGTGTACCTATGCGAGAGATGTAACTAAGGTTTTCTAACTGTGAGAAACTGTGAGAACCCTAAATCTATGGGAAAAGAAAAGCATCAAGGACAAAGCTCTGATACCACTTGTAATGAAAGAGACCTAACTAGCCTAACTAAGGGAGAGAAGAGAGAGAAGGACTGCAAGAGAAGAAGAAGAGGAGAGAGAAAGAAAGGGAGAAGAGAGAGAAAGAGAGGAAAGGGAGGAAGAAGAAGAAGAAGAAGAAAAAGAAGAAGAAGAAGAAGAAGAAGAAGAAGAAGAAAAAGGAGAAGCCATGAAAGCTTGTGAAGGTGAAAAGAGAGATTCTTGATAATTCTGTGTTGCCTCAAAATACCCTCTTACACCTTACATACCATCAGTGTGACTGGTATGTTCCCATGCCATGTTCTCGTGATCCCCGCTCATTACATGGTCTTTTTTGTTGATCAAAGATATGAATTGGTTATTGATTGTACACTTCGATAAGTAACTATAAGAAGATCCTTCTTGTCAATTAAGCATTGAAGTTTTTGTAATTGAACTTTATAGTTTCAAGATAGTTATCATGTATCAAGTTTAATTAATCATTATGTTTTAGAAAAAAAAAATTATACCATGTAAACTTTATGAGATCAAGATACTAGCTTTTCTATTTAAACAATACTTTAAAAATGATCCAATTTTTAAAGTAAAATCATTTTACCATAGTAGTTTTTATTTAGAAATGCAGTACTGCCAAGGAAATCATGCTTGAGACATGAGCTGTTGTAATAAGGGTGAGCAAGCTCGGCATCGCAGAGAAAGACTTGTACTCTCCAACCCAATCATCGTCATGAAGAGCATGAGTGCCTTGCGACGAGTAGATGCAGAGAAGCTTGGATGAAGAGTCACCGCCGAAGCCTGTACCTGTGCGGTCACCTGTCTGCAGGATGAAGTCCCTATATGGATGGCATGAAACAGGTAGTTGTTGCAGTAACCCAGCTTTTGCAAAGCTTGAGGAAGTTGAGGGGAGTCGGTACATTCAGCTGCGTACAGATCGATGACCAGATTGCCGAGAAGGTTCATTTTTAAAGGTTGCAGAGCCCTTCAAATCCATTATTGACTTGCTATAGAACCCCAAAATATTATGAGCCTTTCTATTGAAATACAAAGGAAAATTTTTACCCTTCTTGTAGAAAGACCTTTCATTTATTCATCTAATTTTCAACTGAAGAGTTGAAAACCCTAAGCGGCAAGCCTTTCCCTGGACCCTCATCCTTTCGAAAGCGACGTTCGTCTCTTGAAGGCTGAAGCTACAAGCTGCCGCCATTGCCTACGAGACTCGAACTCTCTGCGAAGCTTGAGGTCAGGCTGCGTTACCCACTATGGCTCAGGCTGCATCGGGAGTCGGGATTCGGGCACGGTGCACCATCGGTCTGCCAGTGGCCACTTGGCACTGCCAGGCCAAGTTCAAAAACTCGTCGCTCGCCGCTTCCCGCTCCAGGTGACAGTGGGCACGAAGGCATCATGGCAGGGAGACAGGAGTCACTCGGGCTCAACCTCTACTTTGTCTACAACCACACATCATTACCCGCTCACACCACGGCGAATCGGGACTAGTTGACAGTCACCGTTGGCGGCTAGCTGCTCAGCGCTACAATGCGCACTTATACAGTCTGCGACTGCTAGTTGATCGTACCGACAGGCTGCTACCAAGGCAGACTTCCAACGGCGCCTGCAGCAACTGGCCATGCCCATTGCCTAGTGCTGCATGCTGCAAGCCTGCACCCGTGCCAAGGGTGGTAGCCACACCCACGTAATTGGCGGAGTCACGACTATCGGCCAGCCGTCAGATAAACACACAGTTTGCAAACTACGTGTGTCACTGTGTGATAGCTTGATCAGTGATAGGTTACCTACTACCTAATACCAACTTACCAGTGTGACGCGTGCATGCAGTGTGGGCCGTGATTTGTGACTCATGATCAGTCAGGACTCAGGAGGCATCTAGATTCTGATCTTCAGAACTTAGAGTGGTCAGTGACTCAATTCATCACTGTTCATGACTCAAGTCTCAAGACATCGATCAGGATTCAACACCTGCACTACAGTCTACGCCAGGCTCCAACAACCACTTAGCACTGCCATCGATGATCGTGACCAAACACGTCCAACATTAAGGCTGAAATTTCAAGGCTCAAGTTCGATATCACACTGCATTCTCGTACAAGTTAGAGGCTAGACCTTAGGTAGTCACTTTTAATTTATTAAACCATATAAGTTAAATGTGTGCAAAAATGTTGGATGTATCGTGTATTATCGCACTCTATAAGAGTATGATGTATATTAGAGACCCATCAAACTCTTATTGTACTAATTTGCTAAGCATGTCAAACTTAGAGTACATGTTGACCAATATAATGTTAACAAAAAGATACTTGATTTTTTTACTAAGTAATATGTCAATTTCTATAGTTGAAAGTTGATATGATGTAGGTATGAGCTTTTGGAAAGCATAAGATAATAGCCCATTCGTTTGCTACATCACTTTACTATTCCTTCACATAAAAATGTATGAATTTACATAGCAGTAGTTGTGATGCAATGATGTCAACTAGGGTAGCCAAGTGGAGGCTTTTTTAGAGAAGAGAGCATTGATGCTTTCAGTGCCACATTATCATGGATATTTACTTGATCCCGTTCACTCAAAAGAAATCAAAAGTAATGTTATTATTAGTTATTAAAAGAGGATATTTGGTTGTAGAGCATGAATTTTTTTGTATTGCAGGAGTAGTAGATGTCTCATAGATTCTACCATCCAAATTCAAATCAATTCATTCGCATAAAACTTTGAGTAGGTATGATCTCAGCAGCCTACTATTTTAAATGCTCAAGTTTTGAACATTTTGAGTATTTATCCCTACCATTTAGAGTATCCCAGTGTAACACACTTTGACTTTTTGTAATTTATTAAAGGTATGGGCCGTCCTAAGAGAGATTTGAGTCAATTGACTCTATCTCTAGGACTTGCAAGAAAGAACTGTGTGACTCAAGGGGATTCCACCATTACAGATGCCTCCTCGAGTGCACCTCTATCCACATCTGATACACCCAGTGTATCTCTTCATGCAAATGTGAGTTTCAATCTTAACATTCCTATAGAAGATGCACATCAAACTGTGGATTCTTTTGATGATGCTATAAGAAGCCTAGATGAGGTTCGAGAGCAATATGTTGCTCATGCAGATGCTACTCTAGATTATGAAGGTAGTGTGCCTCAAAAGATTAAAGGGCAACACTCTTACAAAGAGCATTGGAAAACATATCACTCATGGAGTTACGCATTGCATGATGTTGATGGTAAGGAAAGGATATTTTGTAGTTATTGCATACAATTTTGGATGAGTAATGCTTTTGCCATAGTTGGGAGTACAGTACTTCAAAGGCCATCATTACAAGCTCACGAAAAATCTAAAGAGCACGAGAAGGCTGCATTTTTATGGGTTGAAAAAGAAAGAAAGTCTATGATGCCAATGAGCTTGCATCTTGAGAAGATGGACTCTACTGCAGTAGATAAAAAAGTTTCTCGTATGAAAGTTCTTTTGAAAGTTTTGCATTTCATTACCATTAGGGATAAGCATTTGTGTGACTTTCAAAAGGATATAGAGGAATCGGCATTCCTTGGAACCCCAAATGTTCCTATTGATCATAGCTATGCATCCTATCTTTCATACACATCTTCTTTGCTTTTCTTGGAGGCATGTTATACACACTTTTATGAGATGGTTAGATGTGAAATTATTGAGAGTCCTTTCTTCTCCTTGATGGTAGATGAAAGTACAAATATCTCTAATGACCGTCATATGATTGTGTGTTTAACATATTTGACAAAGAATGGTGATGTATGCAATCATTTTATAAGATTGCTTCATACAAGCAATGGAACTGCAACTACTTTATATGATGCACTTTCAGAGTTCTTATGCACTTATGGTTGATCAAAATCAAAGTTAGTGGGTTTTTCTACTGATGGATGCAGTGTTATGATGGGCAATGAGAATGGATTGGTTGCACGCTTTGCTAGAGATGTGCCTCATTTGGTTGGGGTGCATTGCATTGCACATAGAGATGCTTTGGCAGTAAAAGATGCATTGTGTGCATTTTCTATTTTTGATATTGTGGAAAAGGCAGTCAAGAAGGCTTACAAATGGGTAAATAGCTCCTATAAGAGACATGAAGATGTAAAGGGTCTTGCTTCAAAGTTTCATCTTCCAACACATGAGATTTTAAGAATTCATGATATTCATTGGTTGTCACATGGGCAAGTGACAAAGAGGATGGTAACTTTGGTGCCGGTTCTCTTGTGCTTGGATGCGAGAGAAATGTGACTTATATGTTTCATTTACCTCTTTCAAAGTTCAAAATTTTCTTCATTTGTTGGCAGATGTGCTTCATCATCTAAATGTATTGAATAAAAAAATCCAAGTTGATCATGTGAATATCACCACAATAGGCACAGAGCTTGTGACCACTATGGATCTCCTTCAAGCTTGTTTTCTTGGAGGCGAGTTTGGTAGAGATGGTGAGCATGTCACTTGGTTTTTTGGACTGGTGAAAGATGGTTGCATGGTGTTTCAAAATGGTACAGGTGGTTTGGATCAGCATACTTTGCATATTGATGTGTTGGGAAATAAAGATACAACCAAGGATCTTATCACATGGGATGCTTGTTTTGATGTTGGAAGGAAATTTGTTCGTAGAGTTATAACTCCATTGCATGCTCGATTTCATGACTTGGATCTTTTTGAGGCTACCAAAATATTTAGTCCTAAAGACTATCCAGAGGATGTACGTGGTATTTTCAACATGGGTGCTATATGGATTAGGCCATTATTGGAAAAGTTTGCTGATGTAGTAAATGTGAACACTTGTAAATTGCAATATGAAGAGTTCATGGAAAAATTGAAGAGATCATGTCCTAGAAAGAGTATGCATATGGCATGGCACTTTTGTGCACATGATGTTGAATGGGATCAGACCTTTGGTGAGATGAAGAAACTTTGGCGTGCTTGCTTGGTAATTGTTGCAAGCACTGTCAATTGTGAATGGGGATTCTCCAAGATGAATCGTATCAAGAATCAGGAGCTTAGAGAATGTTAACAAGCTCATGTTTCTTTCTTACAATGGCATACAAGATCCAAGAGAGGTAGATTGGGATGCTACTCTACTTGGGATAACTTGAAGCCTCATCAAGACGTTGAGATCTGTACCACAAGTTAGACAATTGTGTTCTCGCTTTGCCACCACTTGTATGGACTATTGTAATTTCTTTTCTTTGTTGATTTGATATTTAAAAGTTGTGATTTTAGTATTCAATTCAAATAAAAAGGTATTAGCCTCTGATCTCTTTCACATCAATAATCACCAAGACATTAAATATAGATCTATGCGAAAAATATTACAATAGAGTTCATTAAATCCAATATGTATAGTAAAAATTGAAAGGAAAAGTTTCTTTACAAATAAATTAGAATTCTATAGTTGTTAAGTGATTTTCGTTAAAATTCTTGCTTGCTTGAAGTTTAGATGAAAGGTAATATTTATTGTACACATCATTCAAATGCCATATTTTAAAAAGTGACCTTCAAGTCGAAGGGCAAGATTGTGGACAAACCTTCTAGAGAAAGTATGGACTAGCCCTTCAAAAATGAACCTTCGAACTTTCAACTGCAATGTGGTATTTTTGGTCTTGCTTTTTAATTTGACGAATCATATAATCTCTAACTATGTTTTTTAAAAGAACGATGTGGTTGTCAGCGAGCACTAGACAGAAGAGAGAGAGGGAGAAAGGTAGACTTTAGAGAGTGTGTTTTTGTGTCAGCAAATAAATTATCTCCATTAATTAGGGTAAAGGGGCCAATAGATTGTCATCTAACAATCTTCCATTATAAAAAAAATTCCAAGTGAGTTGCATAAATGTTTTTAAATGGTCCAACTATTTATATTATATAGAGCTTTTAAAAAAATGATATTTTGATATTTTTAACAAGTAGCCTTAGTTACAAATGAAAGGTTCATAAAAGAGGGACACTGAGGGGCCAACAGAGAGACACTTGAGGATGCATTGCTTTAGGGTTTTACAAAATCTTAAATATAGAAAATTGTACATACCTCAATTGTTTTCTAATTTGAAATTTTAAAAAATTAATATTATATTGTTAAGTGGCTAAAAAAGCTACATCTTTCTTGTAAAATTGTGACTTAATTGGGGTGGGGTGTGTTTTCCTTTTGGACGGCGCTACTTTAATGGCCCTTTACCCTATCCTCTCTTTTTTGGATGCTCTCTCTCTCTCTCTCTCTCTCTCTCTCTCTCTCTCTCTCTCTCTCTCTCTCTCTCTCTCTCTCTCTCTCTCTCTCTCTCATTATGGCATTTGTTAAGAGAGACAAAGCTCTCAGATTAGTTTTAAAAACTCTATTATTGTGTGAAATAAAATCTCTCCCCCATCGATTTGTTTTCGATTCTTTTTCCCTCTCTCATTAAGCCCTTTGTTAAGAGAGAGAAACATCTTTGATTTAGTTTTTAAAAAACATTTTTGCACAGAGAGAGAGAGAGAGAGAGAGAGAGAGAGAGAGAGAGAGAAAGAGAAAGAGAAAGATATTTAGGCTGCAGACAACCAAATTTTTCAAAAAAGGGAGTATTTGTAGGGGTACATATCACACTTTTACAGGCCTTCTGTTTCGTGCTCAACAACAGACACTTTTCGGTGGGGGATGTCCCCTGCCTAGCCTTCTACCTACATCCATGGCACAAAATGACAACACTTTTCACATTAAAAGCCATAGTTGTGGACAGACACTTCTAGGTGGGGGATCTCTGCTACCTAGCCTTTTGTCTGCACCCACAACACAAAAGGACAAAGCTTTTCATATTAAAAGCCGGAGTCGCAACAGCTAATAAGAATTGAACCTTCACTTATCACAAGTCAAGGGTAAATAGACCTAGTAGGACAACCAACATGCCAACTCATGCTTGTTAACAACATTAGGTGTGCCTTATGCGTAACCAAATGTCGGGACATTTTTTAAGCCGAGCGGGGACTCTCGCCTAGTGTGCAAATGGCCTTACTCATTTGTGCTCTCATTTGGAGAGAGTGTGAGAGAGATTCATTTGTGTTTTTTCACTCTCTTCACCAATCTCTCTCATTCTTGTCTAAAATGAGAGAGAGAGAGAGAGAGAGAGAGAGAGAGAGAGAGAGAGAGAGAGAGAGAGAGAGATTTATCTTTTTTTTAAAAGAAAGCTTGAATTATATTACAAGAGTGAAGAAAAATGTTTATATATAGCTGTTAAGGAGTTTTGTAATTGCTTTAGTACATGGAAGCATCATGATTAGTTGTGAACAATTACAAATGTTTTCAAAAAATGCATTTATTTTTCTCCTAGTTGAACTTGTTCTTCATCTCTATTAGTATATCTGCAATATCTTCAGCTTTGGAAGTAGGCTGATACTCTTCATGGAGCTTTTGCATCTTGGGCTGATATCTTACCATTATTCTCAACCTGTATTAAAAAATTAGATTTAAAGCCATATAGAGGTTCCAAATTCATATTTTTAAAAATCTTTTTATTTTGCTAGTCCAAATATTCCATAGGTAAAAACCCCTCAACTAGTTCCACATCATTGGGGAAAGGCCATATATTTTCCCCACAATGATCTCCTTCCAAGTTATCTTAGATGGATGGTATGGCTTGAACATAACCTACAAGAAGCAAAAAATTTAGTATTATGTGGATAACTATTAAAAAAGTGGGGAATAGATTCTATCTATTGGTTGTATATGGGGCATAGTCCATTACTTATTCCTACTTCATGAGCCCTCTCATTAGTCCAAAGAGCATGAGATTTAATGTGGTCATGTCTGTCTCTCTCTTTATATCTCTCTCCCCTGTCTCCCTCTACTTTTTTCTCTATCCCTCTCTCTCATTCTCTCATTGTTTCTCTATTTCTTTCTCCCTCTTCTCGCTCTTTATTTTTGTTTTTCCCTCCATCTCTCTTTTTCTGTATCTTTCCATCTCTCGTTTTTTCTATTTTTCTCCATGTCTTTATTTGTCTCTCCCTCCATCCCTCTTCTTTTCACTCTCCTCTCTCTCTTTACCTTTCCCTTCATTTCTCTCTCCTCCCTCCCTCTCCCTTCATTCTCTCTCCCCCTCTCCATTTTTATCTCTCCTCCCTCTCTCCCCCTCTCCATTTTTATCTCTCTCTCCCTCTCCCCACCCCTCTTCTTCTCTTTCTTTCCCTTGCTTTGTTTCCTTTCATTCCTCTCTCTTTGTTTCGCCCACCCCCTCTCCCTCATTGTTTCTCTTAATCACTCTCCTTTTCTCTTCCTCCCTCCATCTCTCTATTTATTTTTTCCCCTTCCCTTCCTTCCCTCTTTGTTTCCCTTCTCCTCTTTCTTTGTTCCTCTCCCTCCCTCCTTCCCTCTCCCTTCTTCACTCTCCCTACCTCCCTACCTCCCTCCCTCTCTCTCAATGCATCCCTCCACAAACAAAAATAAAGAAAGAAATGAAGAAAAGAAAAGAAAAAGTAAGAAGAGGTAATGTACCTACCTCAAAGGCTCGAAGATGAAACCCTTTGCACCCCCTTGTCCTTCTTCTTTGCATATAGAACCAACGGGGATAGAGGCAGTGAATGAGCGCTCTCTCTCTCTCTCTCTCTCTCTCTCTCTCTCTCTCTCTCTCTCTCTCTCTCTCTCTCTCTCTCTCTCTCTCTCTCTCTCCGTTCTCTTTTGCAAATGGTTTTGAGAAATGATGTGCCGACATTTTCAACACTTTTTTTCTCAGACAAACGTCACTATTTTTATATCTATCGACATCGCTATTGGCGTTGCTATTAGAGTCACAAATTTAAGTTTGTGATACTAATAGCTTAAGTTTGTGATGCTAATAGTGATGCCGATATTTTTCGTCAAAATCGGCCATTGCTATCATCCCATTCCCTTGTAGTATTGTAAGAGGTCCTAGAGAGAGAAAATATTTTAAGAAGTAAAAAATATCTTAGAGTTTTTAAAAATGTTATATTCTAATAAATAAAAATATCTAACATTGTAAAAAAATCGTTATCATAATATTCTCACAGATTGCATCAAACCTAGAAATGTAGGCCATTGTAAAGATGATGATGAATGATTTAGTAAGGATCCTAATTTGTCTTGATAAAAGTGAAAGTGAATATTCAATTTGAATTTCTTAAACATTTCATTACCTCCATCCATCCTCATTCTCTCTTTTCCTTCTTCTTCTCCTTGTTGGCTACTTACTCATTCTTTGACTTTTTTGAATTCACAAAGTATTCTTATTCAGAGTTACAAACCATATCATTAGCTATGGATCAATTATCCAATGATCCTTTTCAACACTAGTAAAATATCTCTTTATCACCTTCAAGTTGAGCTAGAATATGAGTATGAACCAATCAAAAGAAAAAACAAAACACTATTTCATGGTCTATGAAACATGTGTTTTGATTTGAAGGGAAAAACAATCTTGATCTTTGGTTGGATGGAAGGTTATACCCCGAAGATCCTATCAAAAATAGTACTCCTCCTTTTTATAATAGTTATTTGCTAATGCAGTTTATTAGCGATGGTTATAATGGATTTTTGGGCTGTATATTTAATCTTATTGTTGCAAAGAAGGATGCTTGTAAATTGGAGAATCACCTTTTAACAAAACATAGAGATAAGTTGTTGCAAAAACTACAGGATTTACAATAGAAGAATCATTCATTAGAGAAACCCATCAAAGTATACCAAAGAAAACAAACTAGTTTAGACCTTCAAAATCAACAAAGATCTCTCAACAATATTGAGTATCTTAAATGAGGAGGAGGTGGTTGTAGTAAAAGAATCCAAGCAGCAAGGTATATAGTTTTACTTAAGAAATGTTGACTATAACTTTGCTTTTAATAGTATCTAAGGTATGTCATCTCAATTCTATTATCATCTCTTGCCCTTAGTAATGGCAAAGGATATTCTTGAGAAGAAGAAATTCGAAAAAGATAACGCTTGGATTCTTTTATAGGTATCATCCTTTGGATTTTGAGTTGGTGTAGAAGACTTTGGATAGTGTTGGTATTAGTCGAGATGCAAATATACAAACTTTTAAGCTATAATCAAATATGAAATATAGTCAAATGCAAAATTGTTTACTTTTAAGGCCATCTACGGTGAAGATTATTAGACAAAGAGTCAATGGCAAGGTGATGGAAGTTTTGGGTTAGCCTTTTCATATCAAGGCTAACTTCAAGAGCATGAAGAAAGGTTGTTTATAATTAATTTAAAAAAAATTTCCTTGATCTGCCTACCATGCAATGTTTGATTATTAGATTATATGCTTTATATTTAGAAGAGAAACAAGGAGTAGCCAAGTTTGTGATTAAACTTGATGAAAGTGAGACTTTAAAGTGTACAAAATTAGAAAGGGTCTCTATTACTTTGATAAATAGAGCACCTTCATCAAGTCATTATAATGATTCAATATCATTTAGTGTTCAATTTGAACGCAATATATATATTGTATCAGGTTTTCCATCAAACTTCAATACATCATGTGATTAAGAGCCAACAAGCAAGAGAATAGCTATTTTTCGTGAGGGATTTGGAAACAAAAAGGTCGAAAGGCACACATCTGGTGACTTGAAGATACTTAAATGCATGTACAATGTATCTAAAGGAGGAAACTCTAAATATCCTTGCATATATTGCATGTCCCCACCATTGCACAACTGAGTTTAAGAAATTAGAATAGAGCCCCTTTTCTAAGCATATCAAAGACTCACAATTCAAGCCAATTTTAGATACTCCTTTGGTTAATGCTCATATATGTACACTTCATATACTCTGCAAAATAATTGAAAAGCTTGTTCATCTTTATATTGGGTTTGCTTGGAAGCTAAAATCCTTATCAGCTAGACAAGATGCTAAAACAAAGATCAAGAAAGTTATATCTACAATTGGTTTGCATGGAGGTAATGTTGTTATTGAACTAGATCTTCAAAAGTCCAAGGATGGAAATTGTACCTCCAAAAAGCCATCTATTAGTGAGGTAATGGCTAAAAGGCTCCTAGGCTTTCATGGAAAGCTTGGGAAGATTAACTCTAGAAATGGGGGTTCAACCATTAAATATAATCAATGGAAATCCCTACTTAATGTAGTTAAGAATCATACTAATAATAGACAGTCTCAGAATAGAAAAGCCAAAGTTTTGAAAATGTTAGATAAAATATTCTTTTATTGTGATAAAACTGATTGGAAAGATGATGATCTCAAAGACTTCAAAGATCGATTGAACCTTTTCCAAAAGGCAATGACAAAAGCTTGGGGTAATCAACTTCACTCAATATATGATAAGAAGTTATTATATTTGTATAGTAATAACTTAATATATTTCTTCATTGTTTAACTCGTATAATATTTTTAACTAACTCTCTTTGGTTTTTAATTGTGCAGCGTATTCTATACAACCATGCTCTATATTTTATCAAACAATATGGAAGTTTATCTATCTGGTGAATCCAAGACATGGAAAAATCACATTATTAGGGAAGAACAAAATACTCTAGAAATAGAAGACATGGAGGAGGGTGAGTCAAAGCAAACAATTTATTAGAGGTCGTTCAATGTTTCTATAGACAAATTTAGCATAAATTCAAGCTTAAAGATATAACCAAACCATGCAATACATCATCTTTAGCAAAAACCATACAAATAGTTACACATAAAAGGAAAGTGGGATATTGAAACTCTTGTGCAAAGAAGGGGTTTTCCACATGGTTAGAAACTAAACAAAGAGAAGGCAAAATATGGATTTTAAGAAACCCTTGGTTCTTTAGGACCTTTTAGTATGTCTTTGCTGCATAGAAATCATTGGATTCATCCCACTCAATAAGACCTCTATATTTCAAAAACTCTTACTTTCTATAGCCCGGGAGAAGCTTCAAATATTTTGGATCTCCCATATGGGAGAGTAAATAGGAGCTAAGGACTCCAAAGTATCCAACTCTAGGCCCATTGTGACTAGGCATGTAGCCAAAAATCCTTATGGCCTTTTCCTTCTCTACCAAAATATATTCTCAACTCCTCTATTGAAAAGTTCAAATCCAATGACTTTTCAAAGATCTTATAAAGCCATAACTGGCAAACTTGGAGAGCTTGAGAATTTGTTGTGATAAACTATAACAGTTTGATTTTTAAAACTTCTAATATAGTAGCCACATCCTTGACTTTTTCCAAGCTTCAGTAGCTTAGAGCCCTTAGCTCTTCCAAGAACGCTATCAGGATCTTCAATTTCAATTTGCATAAGAAATAAAAGAGTTTTCCTTGTCAAATGATGAAAAATATTAAAGTCACTTACCATTAATACGTACTATTAAGCGTAGTAAGATATTGAAAATATCTTTAATACCTTTGGATTGTCATCATCTTCAATAAGGTTCTCATCATGGAGATTTATTGAGTTCTTTGGCTTCTCCTCTAATGGTTGCTTAAGTATGTCTTCATATCCCATGTCCTCAATGCCAAGTCTCTTTTGTTCCTCTAAGAACTCTTATTCTGTGGGTAGCCCTTTCTTCTCATATTCCACAATCTCACTAATACATGTGTGAAAGGCCATGGAGCTATCTTGACAATTCTCTCCCTCACTATCTAGATCAGTTACTAGTGGACATAGTTCATAACCTATGAAATTCTTATCAATTTGGCCCCATGCTGTGGATAGTTAAGCAGTTATCTTCTCTGGGATCAAAAAGATGTTGAATGTCATTGAGCAATACATATCTTTTTTTTTTATAAGGTAGGTACGAAATGTAGGGATAGAATCCAAGGGCCTTATTCAATCTCTGTAATCAGTCTCCTCTTCTTCTCTCTTTGTAATGTTCTAACTCTTAAATAGAGCATGATCAAAACCTTGCACTAGTTGGTTCTCAAAATCCTCTTGAAACATCTATGCCTTCTCTTCAACCTCCTTGTCCATATATGCAACATCTTCACCCTTGCTCTTTTGCCCTTTCTTTAAAGGGGAATCTGCCATATATTGGAGAAACACAAGAAAACCTATGTCTTTATGAATCAAAAGGCACTACTATACTAATCCATATGAAAAAGACTGTTTGTTTCACGCCTTTTATTCCCTTCATTAATAAGATAGTACATGTGATCAAAGTTGTCCTAGGAGCATTGGTTTCTTGGATCACATAATTAAAATTGAAAAAAATATCAATTAAGAGAGACTTTGCATATCTAGAATAGAACACTTTGTACTTCCTAAGCTTCTCATTAAGATCTCTCGGAGCAACTCTTGCAAATCAAAGGGACCATTGAGCATCTCCCTAATGAACATATATTTGGATGAATTTCCTATCTTTTGTAGAAAACCAAAAAGCTTATCATCACAATTATCCTTAACCTCCTCTTATTCCATTCCATCAAGGAATAGCTTTCTCTTTTATATCCCTAAACACTGGAAAAATAAAAATTATAAAAGCATGTCCTAAGTCGCAAAAAATTTAAATAACTAAATTTCTTGACGTATGAAACATGAGTGAAGTAGCAGGCACATATAGCAACATAACTAAATCCATGTTTCATACGACAACAGGTTTGTAAAAGAAAAGCTTTGATGTTACGCAATCATAGTAATCAAAATCAATATTTTTTTTAGTATCTGGATTTTTGACATAAGAAACATAATTTTGTAATCTGCAAGGGTCAACAACGCTGTAAGCTTATATTTCACACAACATATTCACAAGCACTTTGATACACCTCTTGATGGGATAAAATGCAAAAATAATTGATGAAATAGCATGAAAATGTAAATAAAATTGTACCTTATTTTTTACAAAAGTGAAAATGAGTTATTTGATCTACTTATAGTATCTGATTTGGTTGTATATTCTTGCCTTTGCTGTGGATAGAGCACAAGAGAGCCTAGCTTCAGTTTGATGGAGATAGAAGAGATTACAGGTGAAAATGGTTTATGATTGTGAGATAATGCTTTTAAAATACTCCCAAAAGATTATTTTATAATAGAGTTATTTTTCTCAAAATTTGTGCCAGAAGGACGTCTCTCACCCAAAAATGGGGTGCTTACTTTTTTGCTATTTTTGAAGCTATTTTAGCACATGAGAACTCTTCTTATGCTTGGAAGAAGTGATTAATGAGTCCATGTTATATCAAATACCACATTTATTAATAATTATAATGCTAACTCAAGATTTAAACGAATCCCCTTTAGTAAAAGAATCATTTTTATCGTTTCATTGCAAGACAACCTCATTTGGAATTCGAGAGGCTATTGAAATATAGAAGGAGCACTCTATCGAGATCAATCACCTATTTTGGAAGAAATTCATATTGCAAAGAAAAATCTTCAATAATCAAGTAGACTTACTTAGATGAATCTACATTTTGGATTATTTTCTAAAAAATGCTAGATTCTTGGATTAAATGTCATGAAAACATGAAACAAGTTGCCTCCTTCTCATTCCATTGATCTAGAATCACATTTCATATGTTTCATTCTTTGTAATATATTTCATATGTATTCCATTCCAATGTCTTGTGGAATGTGAAATCCATTGCTTGCTTTCTAATTCCATTGTAACAAACTTGCCTTTCACACATTTTCTTTTGGCTTCGTTGTGTAAAACACAAATCAAGTAGTGGGATTAGTTATTGCACCTGTCTTTTTTTGCATATCATACATTTTCTTTTGAGTCATTATCTTTAATGAAAAAAAGAATCACATTGGTTCTTAGTTTGGGCTTTGTGATGTGAAATACGAATTTAGTAATAGGGCTCAATATTTAACTTGGTTGTTTTCACATTTCATATGTTTTATGTTCAATTGTTGGTTGATAACTAGTTTTCTTTTTATGTTGTTGTAGTTTGTTTTGTTGAGGTATGGGTAGAACTAAGGCTATTGTAAGGAAGTAGAAGGTTGATCCTAGGAACATTCTTGAGAAGATCCATCAGTCCTCCAAGCCATCCAAGCCACCAAAGAAGCATAAATGGAGATTTTCACAAGGTATAAGATGTCTTAGTGAAAATAGAAAGGCAATAAAAGCTCTTAATAATGCAGTTCCTAATTTGCCATTTCAAAGAATGGTTAGGAAGATTTGTGATACATATAGTCTCAATAGCTTTAAGTGGACAAGGAGTGCCCTTATGTGCATCCGGGAGGTTACATATGACTTCTTGATTAAATTTTTCCAAGATGCATATATCTATATTGTCCATGCACATAGAGTTATTGGTGTGCAAATTGGATGCTGAGTGCATATGTAGTGAGCATCAAAAGGTCCCCAAGAACAAAGAGCTCTAATTAAGCTCAAAAAGTAAGAAGATAGACTTGCATGACATGAATGAAAAAGAGAAATTGGGTACAATCTCCCCCCATGCCTTGTGTGAGCACTTCACAAGGCATGTATTTATAAATTTATTCATCTCAAAGCTCAAAAATAGCCTAATTTTACAATAAGTATGCTTTATCTTTTGTGTTTGCTTTTGTCCAAATAAAAAATAAAGTGCTTGGGGGGCCCAAAATGCGGGTTGTGCCCAAATACAATGTTTCATATAATGAAATATTTAAACCATGCACCCATGTGCATAAAAAATAATAAATATTTGCCAAGTGTTTCAATAAATAAGCGCGCCTAAATAAATATTAGCGCCACGCCTTTAATGATAAGACGCACACCTATCAAAAAAGATAATTTATTCTAGATCATTTGAATACATGTTATCGCCCCAGTGCTTCCTAATGCCATCGCCTTGCTCTACACATCAACTGAAGCATTCACAATTGTTAGAAAATAGTAAAATTAAACCAACAAAAGCGAATACCTTAGTAGTCTTCAGCTACAAAATAAATAAATAGGTTAGAACTCTGTCCTAACCTTAATTTAATACGAGTGCACTCTAAACTCATAAACGTCCATTAATTTAAATATGTATTTTGTGGAATCACCCATTGTGGAGTCACCCACGTGCACATTAAATTAACATGATGCTCGAAAAGGATACGCATCCCCGTTAACTTCTCGCACAAGGAATCCACCTTGTGTACGAGCCCCGGCAAATAAATATAGTTTTACGAAATCCATTGCAAAACCTCATAGAATCCACCATGGAATAAAAACTCACGAAATCCGTTGTAGTCTCACGGAATCCACCATGGAATATGCCTCCTAGCATCATACCCTCCCAGGGTGGGATAGCAATTGACCTCAATTGCTATTAGCTCAATGTGGAGCGAGTAGTGAGGAGTAAGTACTTAGGTCACGGGTGTGCATCCATTGGGCCTCTTCAACAGGATGATTTTTAAACTTAACCAAATATCTAGAGTATCTACGACTAGTTCTAGTGGTTAGAAAGTTAGTATCTAGAATAGTTTCAGGTTCAAGGATTTCAGTGTCTTCTTCTAACAAAGGAGGGTTTTCATAGACAAGGTGAACATGTAATTGGCCTCTAAAAGGTTGTAAAAATTTGATATGAAAAGTATTGTGGATTTTTCAATGTTGGGTTATCATTGATTTTGTGAATAATCTTGAAAGGTCCATAAAATCTAGGGGCTACCTTAACAATAGGGTGTTTCTCAACACTTTGTAATCTTCTTTTTTCAATGTGTAACCAAACATAATCATCAACTTTGAAACTCTTAGCTTTTCTTTTCTTGTTAGCTTGTTTAGTGTATGATTGCTAGCCTTTTGCAATCATATCTTTGACTTCAGCAAAAATTGTAGCATGCATATTGGTAATATTATCAACAGCTTTAACTTTGTTTGATAATGATGTAACAAGTGTAGGCAATCTATGTCCATAAATGATTTCAAAAGGTGATTTCTGTGTAGCGTCATGGGGTGTATTATTGTATGCAAACTAAAGTAAATGCAAGTGTGTATCCCATGTTTGTGGTTTTGAAATTGTATATGCATGCAAAAGATCTAAAATTGTACTATTAGTAGTTTCTATTTGCCCATTTGTTTCAGGATGAAATGAAAATGAGAAATCAATCTTTGTACCTAAATTAGCAAAAAAAAGTAGTTGATGGACCAAAAAACAGGCCGGCACTGGCTCATGCACTAGCCGGGCCTCGTCACTACGTACAAGACAACCCCTCGGCCTCGCGGCCAGGAGCGTCTAACAAACTCTCTGCCTTCCTAAACATTGCGTTTGTAATACGTTGTAGTCCAACTGATCCTAACCCAATATTACTCCTCAGAGGGAGTCCCTTTCACATAGCCAAAAGGCTCGAATCGCATACACATGGGGTTCCTCCTACGACTGAATGACGTCAACCCTCTGCGACTCTCCTACACTTTGGGGATTGGCCCCTCATTGCGTCGCTCAACAAATAGACACATCGCACAAAAGTCGCTCAAGGTACCAAATAAGCGTGTCCAGGAGTGTACCATTTCTTCCTCACTTGCTTTCCCCTTTGGGACCCGCGTCTACCTACAGCATGGGTACCTCACTGCCTCTCAACGTAGGACATGTCCTAATAAACCAATTGCAATGCATGTCCAGGAGCTGGTCTCTAATACCTTTAAATTCTTTTCATGCTCTATGCATTTGGTGGATGCCTAATGCTCAAACATTTAGCAAAACAATATCGTGCACAAGTGCAAAAACATTCTTTTAATGGTTTCTTTTCTCTGGCGTTCATGCTTCGTTGCATGGGCCTAGCACCGAGGTGATTCTCATACTACTAGGCTCTTAATTTTAATTATTTTCCGTCCTAAATGCTATGCATAGAAATCAGCAACTTTTCCATCATCTCACACGGCATTTAGACATATTTCAACTCCCCTACCCTCCCCTGTTTAAATATTGCATCGTTGCATAGATTTATAGGGTATTTTGCCATTATTGTGTATATAAAAAACCGGGAAAAATGCACTAAAACACGAAAGTAGGGCTGATCTGAAGCAAATCCTCATGCCTCAGCCCTACTTTCCATCCATGGACATTGCTCTTATTTATCATTATTTTTCCGAAGCCCGAAATGTATTTTTTCCTATTTTTAAAGGGTTTTCCCCTATTTTCCTTCATTTTTTAATTACTGAAAATTGAGATCAATTTATGGGCTGTGGCCCTTAGTTCCTTTCAGCAAAAAAAATAAAATTTTAGTTGATGTGGATTAATTATTTCATCATTTTTCTACCCAAAAACCCCATTTTCCTTTATTTTTTAGCATTTTACGTGTTTTGGTTTACCGTTTTCCACCATCCGACACATGTATTTCTGATTTTTAAATGATAGACGGATAGAAAAAAACTCAAACAATGATATACTCAAATCTCATTCCATATGAACACATTTTCATAAACCAAAATTGCATCCAAAAACCATTTTTTTAATAAAAACTATTATTACCGTGATTTGCACGTTTTTGTATTTAATTTGGCGTGTCCCACGACTGATTTCCAGCCATGAATTCTGCTTGGAATCAGCAATCTACAATGATTTGGCATTGCCCTTCAATCTCATCAAGAATCGGCATCCATCCGGTCGTCCATTTCCATTCTATTCTTCTACGCACAAACGGGGTTTAAGATGAGAGAGGAGGAGGAGAGAGAAAGACTGAAATTGCAGGTTTCGATCCGGGCCACCATATCTCGTGCGAGGGGCGGCGATGCGGAGCGGGAATCAAGTGCAGTGGCCTTTTGTGATTAGATCTATGGCTTACTTGCAGCCTGCACATCGATTTGTGGGGGGGGGGGGGCGTTTTTTTTTTTCCGTCGTTCAAATCATGGCACTTCCTGGACTGCGACGAAAAAATTGGGGGTGGGGAAGCCAAAGGGCACCCCCCCCCCCCCCACTAGTCATGCCTTTTGATTTCTCAAATTTGGCCACTCTCTTGGGCGTCCCGGCCAGTTTTTGGCTATCTTCCTCGTCCGAGCTCCGATTGACATGCTGTAAAATTTTGGGCGTCCGTCTCGGCATCCCGGACAGGCCTACAGCTCCTGCATCCCGTCCCAACAGACAAAAAAATTACTAAAAATCCGGACGTGTCACTTGGACGCCCGTCGACTGCTTGACGCTTAAAATCGTCCTAGATCAAGCCGCTGCCTTTGAGATCCAGTATTTTTCCCCGCATTTCCACATTTTTCTCCTATTTTAGGCACGTTCTGAGGCCTAAAATCCAGCTTTCATTGGCGACCACGGGATAGGATAACTCAGTCTGTCGAACTCACGAACATATCTGCAAAAACATCAACAAGAAATAGCATCAAGCTGCTACAAAACAAATACACAACAAAACACAATGCAGCTCTCACCCAACCCCTGACAAAACCAAGGCATGACATCCACAAGGAGTAGGCCTAGCAGCATCTAATAGAAGATCCGAAGCGAGTCACTAACCAACTGCTCCAACACAGCCAAACTAAAAAACCTATCAAAGAGGTTGCCCTAGATGGTAGTCTGAACTACTTGCCAACTAAAGACAACACAACTAGGAGCTCCTACAAGGTGAGGACTCCTATAGCCTGATCAAAGAATATTTTCTTTCACTACATGTCTTCTTTTAGGGTTTTTATTTTATTAACATACTTGGGCATGTAAAAAGGAGGGAGCTGAGCGTAGTGACCCAAGGAGAACGGGGCATCGGCCTCAGGACCTGTCTCGGCACCCAAGAACCTACCAAGCCCTCGCAAGGCGACACTTAATCCTTTTCTAACGCTCACTTTTATTTTCGCTCTAACCTTCCTTGTTTTGTTATTTTTCTTCCCCAGCAAGAAGCCACGCCTAGGAAGACAAGATATCGGCCCCGGGTCTGATTCGTCCCCAGGAACCTACCAGGCCTTCGCAAGGCAATGATCAACTGCTTACACATTTTCATTTCTTTTTTTTCCCCTTTTGATAGGGGTTAGAACCCCTTTTTACACACCTTCGTATTTATATTCATCTTGTGTGATGTACAGGGTTTCTTGGCATCATCATTATTATCTTCTGGCAGGCTTCTCTAACTACCTCACTACTAACAAGAACTCCTAGAACGGTTGCCTAGCAGGCTAGCAGAACAGGGCCACTAGGACTTCCTTCTAAAACAGGTCTTTCAATGCTTGACAGTGTCTTTAAGGAGGCATTAACTACTCCGACCTTCCTCAAACATACTTAGCCTAAACCTGGGACTTCATGCCTTGGTTGCCGGTCCCCAACAAAAATATATCCCCTCGACAAGCACAAAGACACATATAACAGGAAAGAAAGGTACTCGTAAAGGAGAGGTATCACTTGGATTGGCCACAAGAAGCTTCCATCGTAGCAAAGGCTCCTCCGGGCTCCACCAAATTCCACGAACACAAAACCTGTCCAACACAATACTTAAAACAAAAACCCAATTAAATGCACCCGCACTAGACAGGGAAATGGCCCTCTTGGCCTAATGAAATCAAACATGACTTTGCTACAAAACTGAATCGGCTCTCTTGGCCTAATGAAATAAAACATGACTTCGCATAACATCCTCCTGGAAACAACTATGATAGACATCAAAGCATACCATTCCCAGGGGAACAGAGGCTCGTAGCCCTAAACTAGGTGCATTAAATTATGACCCATCCCTCCTGCGTATATCGCAAGAGGTGTTCGCATCACATGTCGTCTAATCAGTCTGTGGGTCCAAGATAATAAAGGCAGATGAGTCTCGCTTACCCTCTGCATCACACAGATCAACCATCGTCTACCAAAGAGGGCATGTTCAGAAAGCATACCCCACAAACGATCAGGTCCTGTCTCACCATCAATAGATATATCGGGACAAGGGCCACAATTAAAGAAGAGGTCTTCTTCATACGCTAAATTAGCCAAAGAATTGGCAAACTGATTCCAATTTCGTGGAATCAGCTGAAAAGGCACTCTATCAAATTCGTCTAGCAGGGCTATGGCAGTATGATGGTACATGCAAAGGATGGGGTTTCGTACCATGTATGTCCCATTGAGTTGATTTAAAACCAACTGAGAGTCCCCTTTCACCAATAACTGGCGGATACCACCCTTCCTTGCAATATTTAAACCCATAATCAGGGCTTTGTATTCTCCCATATTATTGGTAAAATTCACCCCGAGATAAGCAGCTAACTTCATGACAATGCGTCGTCGGGGGTCTCGGATGACAACTCCTACACTTTCTTTTTTGCATGCACCCCTGGACGCCCCATCAAAGTACAAGGTGTACGTCCATAAAGGGTTTACATATCCTGCCATCCGAAACTCTACTCGTAATTATGGTAATCGAAATTCAGCATATTCAACGGGTGGACTGTAGACTCCATCCCTCCATCATCATTGAATTCAACAGGGATGCTCGTCAAAATTTGTAGGCAGTGATGGTTGGCAGAAGACCTTGATCTCCCAAATAAATTTCCCGCCTTCTTGCTCAATCACCTTATATTTAGAACAGAGGTATTATCAGGGAAAGCTCATTTGGGATAATACCTGATGAGCTTTCCCTGATAATACCTCTGTTCTAAATATGGGTGTTCTAAATAAGGGATCAGACAACCCATCAAACTCTATCACGATTTCCTTGCAGATGTTTGATCGAGCTCTCCTAGACCTGCAAGGCAATCATAGTATTAGTGCAATCAGAAATAATAAGGTTTAATCTTATTAAGATTAACCTTATTTTTAAATTCTACCCCCTCAAGGTCAGCTAACAAGACTGTGGATTTATTATTTCCTATTCTAACGATCCTATAGGTCCCGTCCCATTTGAGCTCTAGCTTGCCTGGAAATAATTCACGTCGTGCGTCATAATACAGAACAAGCTGTCCTCTCTTGAAGGTGTATTTCTTGGCTTTGAGGTCGTGTAGCTGCTTCATTCGGTGCTTCGCCACTTCTTGGTGCAATAAGCTCTGTAGCTTAAGCTCATCTAAATGTGCCAGTGTCGTCAAGCGCTCAAAAAGTGTGTCTTCATCACTCAAAGAATGATTGATGGCAAACCGAATAGTCGGCAGCTCAATCTCTAAAGGCAAGACACACTCCTCCCCATATACTAACTTGAACGAGGTATGGCTAGTGGCTCGTTTGAAGGTCGTATTGTAGGCCCACACGGCCACGTATAACTTTTTATCCCAATCCCGTTTCTTTTCCGACACAATTTTGGACAGGATGCCCACAAGCTGCTTGTTGGTGCTTTCAACTTGCCCATTAGCTTACGGGTTATATGGGGTTGTCTTGTTATGCTTGATTTGCCAAGTCTCTGTCAAACCTTTGATCACCTTATTCAGGAAATGGGTTCCGCGGTCCGATACTAATTCTTTCGGCGGACCAAAACGGCATATTATCTGCTCTAAAAGGAAACTAGCAGTTTCTTTAGCATCATCTTTCCTTGTTGCACGTGCTTGTGACCACTTTGTGAAGTAGTCAGTTGCTACAATGATGTACCTCTTTTGCGCAATCGACGACGGAGTAATAGGACCCCACCCACAAAGTCTATTCCCCACTTCTCAAATGGAAGTATCTCCATAATAGGAGTGAGTGGTCGTTTCCTATTCTCTCGACTATCATGTCGTTGACAAATATCGCATCTCTTAACATACGCAAACGCATCCTGGAAGATGGTAGGCCACCAATATCCTGCTCTTAAAGCCTTTTGTGCTGTAAGCCATCCTGCAAAATGGCCGCCGCAAGCATAATCATGGCACTCTTCCAAAATGAATGGCACCTCGTCAGGCATCACACATCGACGATAGATGTCATCAACCCCTTGCCGATATAATGTACCTACGATCAAGGCAAACTTTAACGCTTGCTGCTTAATTTTCCTTCTCTCAGCTTTAGATAATTCGGATCCCACCTCTCCCATCGATAAATAATGCGTTATTGCAGCATACCAGGAGTGAATAAATGCAGTATCTATTTTAAATAACAACTCCATGTCACTCCCTTCAGCCACAGATTCTTTCGGCTCCCCAAAGTCCACAAGACATTCCATGATGCCTTGCAACCTTGGTGGCTTACTCCTAATTTCATAATCAAATTATTGCAAAGTGATCAACCACTTTGCTAGACGATCAGGCGGCTGTAGCTTATTCATCAATAATCGAAGTCCCTCCGCCTTCGTATAAAGCACGAATTTCTCATAGAGAATATAATGCCTGAATTTCTTGGTCCCAAAGACCATTTCTAGACACAATTTCTCCATGTAGGTATAATTGACTTCGGATACCCTCAGCTTCCGGCTAGCAAAAGCAATCGGGTGGTACCACTTCTCTTCCCAAATTTGGGCTAAACAGCAGCTAATACTATACATGGTGGCTGCTGAGAATATATAGAACACCTCACCTCTTTTAGGTGCTTTTAAAATGAGCGCTCTTGCTAGCTCCTGTTTCACGTCCTCAAATGCTATCTTACAAGGGTCACCCCATACAAACGAACAGCTAAAGGACAATAAATTTGTAAGCGGCAACGTTCTTTCTGCCAAGGCGTTTATGAATCTACGATAATAACCAACAGAAGACAGAAAGCTATGAACTTCTTTCGGAGTGCGTGGTGGACCCATGGCAATTATAACTTTGACCTTCTTGGGGTGTGTCGCAATTCCTACCGAACTGACCACATGACCCAGCAATAGCCCATAAGGTACTCCAAAAACACACTTCCATGGGTTTAGGGTGATGCAAATTTGTCTACAGCACTCAAAGCATTTTCTTAGAATGATCAACTTCCTTTCTCTCATGGTGGCGGCCCCTAAGTCATCAATAAACACCTTCAACTCTTCAGGGGATATGTCACCGAATGTCTTATCTGCTGTTCATTGCCACGAACCAGGCGCATTGCATAAACCAAAGGCCATCACATGGTACGCAAAAGTACCAAATACAGTAATAAAAGTTATTTTCAACTTATCCTCTTCTGCAATTGCCATTTGGTTGTATCCTGCAAAGCAATCCATAAATGAATATATCTCCCTACCTGCTAATTGATCCAAAATCTGGTCAATAAATGGCAACGGGTAGTAGTCCTTAACTGTTTGCTTATTCAGCTCCCTAAAGTCTACACATAATCGAATTTGATTATTCTTCTTCTTTCTGATCACAACTGGCGAACACCATTCCGTGTGTTGCACAGGAAAAATCAAACCCGCTTTTCGAAGCTTCTATAACTCTTCAAACAGCCCGTCCCTCAGTTCGAAAGGCATACGCCTTACTTTCTGTCGTACAGGACAACTGCCCTCTTTCAACGGAATTGTATGAACAGCAAGACTAGGAGGAATGCCTCTCATCTCATCATAACTCCAGGCAAAGATATCACGGAATTCCTGAATCAAGGCCACATAGTCCTCCCTTTCTGCTGTGCTGAGCATAGAACCTAATTTGATTGGCCGCGAATCATCAGGCGTACCAAGGTCTAGCTCGATAACATTTACATCTCTTATACGATCTTGGCCCTCTATCGGCTCGTTCAAAGTAATCTGATAGATGTCTTCCGTGGTGGATCCCTCTTTGGACTCATCACTCGATGATGTCTCACTGGCAGATAAATCTTCTAATGTCTCCAATTCTGTAGAAGATAGGGGAGCTCTCTCACTCTGCGAGGACTCAGGATAAGCATCAACCACCACGTGCTAGGCACCTCTGCCGTAGTCGACTGGCGGGTATATCTACTTGGCAATCCGCTTGCAAGATCCAAGGTCGTCCGAGTAATACTTGGTAACTTGGACGCCCTGCAAAACGAATCACCGTAAAGTCCAACAGGCATTCTACATTTGCAACAGTGACATGGACCTTAGTAATGCAGCCTTCCGGCTGTCTCAAACTATCATCTGCCATTCTGAGAATTGTGGAGGTATCTTTCTGGATCGCAAGACCCAACCTTTCCATCAGTTTAGAACTCATAATGTTAACAGATGATCCCGTGTCGACAATGGCATAATCTACTAATATCCCATCGACATAGGCTGCAACCCTTGGGCAATGCTTCTCAGCATGCTCGAACCAATCATCACCAACTCACGCAATACCCAAAGGTTCTACGATATACCCGGTACGTAGGATCTTTCTAAATTCCTTGCGTACTCCTGGGGAAAGCTTAATAAGCTGTAAAAGATTCACATCCGGCTTGACTTCGCAGAGAGAGCTCGCCAAATCGAATTCATGATAGTTCGATAGAGCTCGCTTTTCACGCCAAACCATCCGCTCTTTAGGTCGCTGAACCGGCTTTATTGCCTCTTTCTTAACTTTCACCTTCTTCTTTGGTGGTTCCTTATCGGCTTTACTTTCCACGAGCTTCAAAGGTCCCCCTTCCATGGCAAGATCCAAAACTTGTGTTCCTTTGTTGCCTTGTTTAGGGTTTCTATCGACAGGCTTATCCTTGTCGGCTTCTCTACCCTTTTGACCTCTTGTAAGAACCGCTCGCAGATTAGAGGTTTCAGCATCATTAACGCGTACAGCCTCAATCAAACTAACCCCACTACCACTTGGTAGCTCCTCCACTGTAGTCTTTGGTCGTTGAAGTATTTGTTTAGGCCCATCTTCTCGCTGGGAATCATTTCCTTGGGCACGATGATTAACAGGCCCTGGTTGCCAACTACCTCGCTGGAGGGAACTAATCTTACTCCAGCAAGTAGCTGCTAAATGGCCGGATTTTCCACAGATGTCGCACTTAACATTTGGGCAATTTCTTGGATAGTGCTGCCCGCCACACCATTTGCAACTAAACCTCGAAGGTGCACCCTCATTTGGGTATCTACTTCCTATCAAATTTTGTTGTTTTTTAAAGAAGTTGACATCAACGGCTATTTGCCGATACTGCTCCATAATCATGTCGGTATAATGCTTCATTATGTCCTTAACCTTGCCAAGAATATTGGAAGCACTCAACTCATAGCCTTGGTCATTACCATGTCGTTCCATCGGCCTAACAATTCGATTAGGCACTGGTTGTTGAGCCACATGCATAGCATTAGAATTGATAGCCTGGCCTCCACCACTTGGATCCATTTGACTGCCCGTAGGCATCAACATGCTAGGGGGAGCTGGTAATAAAGGCACATTCTGCATCATGTTCCCTCTCCCATTAGGATTAGCCATCGCTATCCCTTGGCCACTACTACCATTGGCTATTGCCATATTGTTTCCCAATACTAAACCCATATTCGAATTGCCTCAAGAAGCATAGGCTGCTTGTAGTCGGGATTCCACCTCTTGTGCTCGTGTAATGGCAGTATCTATATCCCCCAAGGGGACATTACTCAACTGCAATTGGATATTAAAGTCCAAACCATGTAGGAAATATTGCAATTGGGCAGCTGCGGGGATAGGAATAAAGGTGTCCAACTTACGGAAAACCTCTTTTATTTTCTTCGCATAAGCACGAAATCCTCGTGTGGTTCTTGGCGGGTCACGTTGAGTACACGCAACCAATATTGCCCACCCCTTTCAGGGGCAAACTCCCTTCGAAAAGCTCCATAAAATGCATCAATATTCAATATGGTTCCGGCTTCTAAACCATGATACCATATGGCAGCTCTTCCTTTAAGAGTCATGTTGAAGAACATCATTAAATGTCCTTCTTGGATGCGACAGTTAAACATCAGCTTTTGAAACTCCCTAATGTGGAGTTCCGCATCTTCCTCAACTAGCCCATTAAAAATGGGTAGCGGGTAACCTAGAGCTGGCAAATCCGTAGTTCCTGCAGGAATTGCAATAGGCTGTGCCATGACGAGAATTGGATTTGCACTAGGAATAAGGGACGGTGGGGTTACACCTCCCGCACTTGATGTAGACTGGATTATGGAAGGAAGGGGAGCACTAGAGCTTCCAACTTCTCCTAACTTACTGCTTGTGGCCCCAAGACCACTAGATCCACTTCCTCGTAAGGGTTCAACACCGCTACACTTAGGGGAATATCTCCTAAAAATTTCAGCACGTCGCCTAGCTCTTTCGCCCCTCTCTTGCTTTTGGATTTCTGCTAGACGATGCTTATCGCTAAATAATGGATCAATTACAGTATCCTTTGGCATAAACTGCTAGTTGGTCCCTAGACAACCAGGATTCGAGGACCGCCACTTTTAAGCGGCTCCCAGCAGACGCACCACTGATGGACCAAAAAATGGGCCGGCATTGGCTCATGCACTAGCTGAGCCTCGTCACTACGCACAAGACAACCCCTTGGCCTCGCGGCCAGGAGCGTCTAACAAACTCTCTGCCTTCCTAAACATTGCGTTTGTAATACGTTGTAGTCCAACTGATCCTAACCCAATATTACTCCTCAGAGGGAGTCCTTTTCACATAGCCAAAAGGCTCGAATTGCATACACATGGGGTTCCTCCTACGACTGAATGCCATCAACCCTCTGCGACTCTCCTACACTTTGGGGATTGGCCCCTCACTGCGTCGCTCAACAAATAGACACATCGCACAAAAGTCGCTCAAGGTACCAAATAAGCGTGTCCAGGAGTGTACCATTTCTTCCTCACTTGCTTTCCCCTTTGGGACCCGCGTCTACCTACAGCATGGATACCTCACTGCCTCTCAACGTAGGTCATGTCCTAATAAACCAATTGCAATGCATGTCCAGGAGCTGGTCTCTAATACCTTTAAATTCTTTTCATGCTCTATGCATTTGGTGGATGCCTAATGCTCAAACATTTAGCAAAACAATATCGTGCACAAGTGCAAAAACATTCTTTTAATGGTTTCTTTTCTTTGGCGTTCGTGCTTCGTTGCATGGGCCTAGCACCGAGGTGATCCTCGTACTACTAGGCTCTTAATTTTAATTATTTTATGTCCTAAATGCTATGCATAGAAATCAGCAACTTTTCCATCATCTCACACGGCATTTAGACATATTTCAACTACCCTACCCTCCCCCGTTTAAATATTGCATCGTTGCATAGATTTATAGGGTATTTTGCCATTATTGTGTATATAAAAAACCGGAAAAAACGCACTAAAACACGAAAGTAGGGCTGATCTGAAGCAAATCCTCATGCCTCAGCCCTACTTTCCATCCACGGACATTGCTCTTATTTATCATTATTTTTTCGAAGTCCGAAATGTATTTTTCCCTATTTTTAAAGGGTTTTTCCCTATTTTCCTTCATTTTTTAATTACTGAAAATTGAGATCAATTTATGGGCTGTGGCCCTTAGTTCCTTTTAGCAAAAAAAATAAAATTTTAGTTGATGTGGATTAATTATTTCATCATTTTTCTACCCAAAAACCCCATTTTCCTTTGTTTTTTAGCATTTTACGTGTTTTGGTTTACCGTTTTCCGCCATCCGACACATGTATTTCTGATTTTTAAATGATAGACGAAGAGAAAACAACTCAAACAATGATATACTCAAATCTCATTCCATATGAACACATTTTCATAAACCAAAATTGCATCCAAAAACCATTTTTTTTTATAAAAACTATTATTACCATGATTTGCGGGTTTTTGTATTTAATTTGGTGCGTCCCACGACTGATTTCCAACCATGAATTCTGCTTGGAATCAGCAATCTACAATGATTTGGCATTGCCCTTCAATCTCATCAAGAATCGGCATCTATCCGGCCGTCCATTTCCATTCTATTCTTCTACGCACGAACGGGGTTTAAGAGGAGAGAGGAGGAGGAGAGAGAAATACTGAAATTGCAGGTTTCGATCCGGGCCACCATATCTCGCGCGAGGGGCGGCGATGCGGAGCGGGAATCAAGTGCAGTGGCCTTCTATGATTAGATCTATGGCTTACTTGCAGCTTGCACATCAATTTGTGGGGGGGGGGGGGGGGGGGGGGTTTTCCGTCGTTCAAATCACGGCACTTCCTGGACTGCGACGAAAAAATTGGGGGTGGGGAAGCCAAAGGGCACCCCCCCCCCCCCACTAGTCATGCCTTTTGATTTCTGAAATTTGGCCACTCTCTTGGGCGTCCCGGCCGGTTTTTGGCTATCTTCCTCGTCCGAGCTCCGATTGACGTGCTGTAAAATTTTGGGCGTCCGTCTCGACATCTCGGACAGGCCTGCAGCTCCCGCATCCCGTTCCAACTGACAAAAAAATTACTAAAAATCCGGACGTGTCACTTGGACGCCCGTCGACTGCTTGACGCTTAAAATCATCCTAGATCGAGCCGCCGCCTTCGAGATCCGGTATTTTTCCCCGCATTTTCACATTTTTCTCCTATTTTTAGGTATGTTCCGAGGCCTAAAATCCAGCTTTCAGTAGTCCAAAAATTATTGCAAAATCTAGAATCACAATTAGAAATAATAACTTTTGGCAGACCATGGTTAGTGAAAATAGTTCTCAAAAATAATTGTGCAGCTTCAGATGCAATTAATGTTTTCTTACATGGAATGAAATATACTTGTTTGCTAAATTGATCTACAATGGTCCAAATCATATCATGATTAGCTTGGGTGTTAGACAAATCAGTTATAAAATCCATTGAAATATATTCCCATGGTCATTCAGGAATCGATAAAGGCATTAACAAACCATATTGCTTACCATGGTGTCACTTAACTCTTTGGAAAATTATACACTCATATACAAAGTTAGAAACATCAAATTCCATCTATGGCCAGTGAAAATCTTCAACCAATGTATGCAAAGTAGAAATAATACATCTATGGTCTTAATATGGAGGGGACAATGAATTTCGTGCAACAAAAATGATCTAAATGGAACAGTTACACACAACCTTTTCTCATAAAACATAAATTCATCAGAATAAGACAATGAATCTATTGAAATCCAGTTATTTGCAACTAATTTATTCCAATCAGCTTGAAAATTGGGGTCTTGGTCATAGGTATCTTTCATAGGGATAAGGGAATCAAAAGATAAAACAAAGATATTATGGATACTTGGTCTTCTACTTAAGGAATCAGCAACAACATTCTTTTTTTCGAGTTGATATTGGATAAGTGGATGAAAACTTTAAATAAAAGCAACCCATTTAATATAACGGTCGAAGATTTGTGGCTGACTAAGGAGATGTTTGATAATTTGTTGGTTAGTTTTGATCATGATTTCAGATCCCATTAAATAGTGTTTTCATTGACATAAAGCTTGTACTACAGCTAGCAATTCCTTATCATAGGTAGAATATTTGAGTTCAAACAGTTTAAGTTTGTAGCTAGAGTAGGCTATAGGATGTGAATCTTGCATAAGGACAGCTCCTATTCCAGATCCACTAGCATTATTGACTACTAGGAAGAATTGTCTATTAAAATTAGGTAATTGCAAAACAAGGGCATGTTTCAGTAAATCAAAAGACTTTTGCTGATTATCAAACCAATGATATACAATACCTTTCTTTAATAAATTTATCAAAGGCAATGCAAGCAATGAAAAATTTCTCACAAATTTTCTATAAAAGCTAGCAAGACCTAAGAAAGAACGTAATTCATGCACATTTTTAGGTATAGGCCAATTCAAAATTGCTTCTATCTTTTTAGGATCAACTTTAATACCATCAGAAGAAACAATATGTCCTAAGTATTCAATGTGGGTTTGGAAAATTTCACTCTTTTTAGGGTTAGCATATAATTGATTCTCTTTCAATAATTTGAAAACCAAAGATAAATGTTCATAATGCTCATTCTCATTCTTACTGAAAACCAATGTGTCATCAAAGAAAACAATTACACAATGCTAATGCTTTGAAAATATGCGATTCATTATATGACTAAATGTGGCTGGTACATTAGTTAAACCAAAAGGCATAACAAGGAATTCATAATGACCAAATTGAGTTCTAAATGCAGTTTTGAAAATATCAGGTGTATCCAATCGTACTTAATGATATCTAGATTTAAGATCTATCTTACTAATATTGTGGCCCCTTGTAGTTTATCCATGAGGTCATCTACCCTAGGGATCAGATATCTATTCGTGATAGTAATCTTGTTTAGGGCACGATAATCAATGCACATCCTATAAGTGTTATTTTTCTTTTTAACTAATAGGATAGGTGCACCAAAAGGAGAACTATTGGGTCTAATGAGTCCTCGAGTTAACAATTCTTCAACTTGGGTTTGAATTTCTTTTTTTTCAATTTGATTATGTCGATAATGTGCTTTACATGGTGGTTGAGAACCTAGAATTGAGTCTATTTTATGATCTTCAGGACATGTAGGTGGTAAGCCAAGTGGTAAGTCAGTAGAACAATCTTTAAATTGTGAAAGAAATTGTGCGTGTCTAGGATGCATCTGATTTTCCTTAGCTTCAATTTCATTCACCCATACTAAATATAATTTTCTACCTTTTCTTAATGCACGTTTAGCCTGTGTGTGACTAAGCAATGGAAAATTATCAAAAGTGTACATACCATGTAATGTGATTTGTTTTCCGTTAGAATGAATCTTCGTTGAATGTGTGGAATAATCTATATTGAGATTATATTTATGACGCCAAGGCATTCCTAAAATAATATCACTAGATTGCAAAGGCACAACCAAGAAATTTATGCGCTCAACATAATCACCAATTTTAACTTCTAAGTCATGAATTTATTGTGTACCATTGTATCTAGTACCTAAGAATGCACCGTGGATGCGATAATGAGTTGAAACAATATGTAAATTCAATTCTTTGACCAATTTTGCAGAAATAAAATCATGTGTGCTCCCATCATCATGTAAAACAATCTTTTCTTTACCATGTACAAGATATTTCATCGTTAATAAAGAATGAGGATTTGGCATACCTAGTAAAGTATCTGAAGTAATACCGATATTGTCATCATCTTCTAAGAAATGTGGCATTTCTTCATGGTCTTCATCTTCAGTCGTTCCCATGTAGTTGATCAGAATAGTTGGCTTTTTGGATTGACAATTCACCGCTAGATGTCCAAGTTTATGGCACTTGTAGCAGACTATGGGTTTGGCTTTGGAAACATTATTGGTAATAGCTTGGAGTTTAGGTATGTTGGAATTTGGCTGGAAAGATGGCTTAGAATTTAGATTTGTGTTTGATGGTAAAGTAGGGGGTCGTGTCCAAGATTTACGGAAAGAAGATGGAACAAAGTGATTTTGATTGAATCTTCGAAAGTTGGAATTGAATTGCTTTGTACCAAAGTTACCATTAGTTGGGAATTGTTATAGTCGCTTATCTCATCCTCGAATTTTGTCTTCAGCATCATGGGCCAAAGAAATCACATCCTCGACAGTCGTTGGCTTGAACATGTTTACCTCCGCATAGAAGTGACCAAGCAAACTAGACATAAACTTGTGCTTGTGGATCGCCTCAAGTACATCTTCAAGCATTCGAAGTTACAATAAGGCATTCGAGAAATGCTCAATGTATTTGCAAAATAGGCTCACGATCTCTTTGTTGCAAAAGATCCCACTGTTTGATTGCTTTTTCGTGGAATTGAGGTGAAAGAAAATTCTATAAGAATTTCTTTTGAAAAGCCTCCCAGTAGTAGGACAATCAATACTTTTGCGGACAGCCGTCCACCATAGCAATGCTCTTTCCACTAAATGGTTAGTGACACACTTCAGTTTGTCTTTTTCAGCATACTATTCTTCATGGAAATAATCATTAAACTGACTTCTAAAAGCGAGAACATTTTTTTCGTCACGTAGCTCATTAAAAGTACAAGATTTAAAATTTATTTTACTTATCTTGGCTTCTTTCCTGATAGATTGTGCTTCAATTGTCACATCAATCGTACGTCATATAACATCTTCGTGTTGCGGTCCATCTTGTTTGACATCAAATCATTGAAGAGTAGCCAGTTGAGCATGCAAAGTTTGACGTGCTCTTCGTCCCTCTTGAAGCTCCATCGTTGGTTCCGGTAAGTCACCTTCGGCCATAAAATCTTCCATATTTTGATCAAACATCCTGCAAAATTTCAAACAACCTCATGCACTCGAAATCTTGTTTAGTAGGATGAGCATAGCTCAAGGTTGGATTTACAAGGCTTGCTTTTTTTCTAAAATGGATTTTTTTTGTCTTTATTCTTTTTGCGGGTACAAAAATTGATGAAGGTCTTCTTTCAAGTGGAAATAGACTGTGTGTGTCAGTTTGCCTGCTGGAAACTGTCTTTGTCAGAGTGCAGGTATGAACAGCTACTATGTAGGAGATTTAGGATTGAAAATTTGAAGCTTTAATAAGGTTAATAACCTTAAGTTCTAAAAAACTTAATATTCTTTAGCCAATCGCAGAGGACGACGGCGTGGATGATAAATTGACCAACTAGTCATTAGGTAGAACCAACTAGCATTGTTTTAGGGGGCTAGAATGGGATTTTGCCTTATGCGCAAGAGGGTTGACGTACCGCACTGCCCTCCATCTCCCATTCTCTTTGAACCAAGTGCAATGGCAAGTTCACTTTAGTTCGAGTAATCCTATAGGAAGTGGGAACTCGAAATTACTGATGCTAGCTAGCTATTAGAAGACCCGTCTAATTTTAGGAACCCGAAAACTCAATTTGATCCTAGTGGGTTCATGGCTAGAACTTTTCCATTGCGATGTAGACTCAGTAGGGTCTAAGTGACAGACCCTATGATACTCCAAGGGAGCGTCGAGCGGTGTCATTTGGAAAACCTACTGATAGACTACTAAAAGGTGTACCTTGGATTGAGACTAGTGGGCACTTCATACTTTCCAAGCTATACTTTACCACTTGCATGTGACACCCCCACCACTTGGTGTTAGTCCTCTAGCACTTACAATTGGTCCTACCTATAACTTGCAATTGGTATTGTACCACTAGCAACTAGTGCTCTAACACTTGCATTTGGTCCCCTACCACCTACAAATGATGTATTGTAGCTCCAAAGTGCTCCCATAAAACTTTAATTGGAGTACTACCACTTCAAGGTGGTGAGATACCATTCCCAAGTGGTTTGCTTCACCTTAAAATTGATCTTCTACCACTTAAAAGTACTTATTTCCACATTACATTCGTGCAACAAAAAAGACCATGCACTTTTTTGTCTCAAATGATAAACAAATTGTCACCTTATTTGTACAACACGCTTTTCTCTTATATGCTCAAGGGCTACGAGTTCAAGGGCTCAACTTTACAAAACATTGAGTTTGGTTAGATGTTGTAGCTTCACAATTCAATGCAAAGCAACCATTTTACTTTGTTGCTAAATATTGGGGTCTTATTGGCATGGAAATGACTTGGAATTTTTTCAACTTAGGATATGGGAAGGGGGAACATGATGGGGTTGGGGCAATCATAAAAAAGGCTCTAACTCATGAGCAACTAAGTCAAAGTAGTTTGCTTGACTTATGCTAGTGAATTTATTTCTTTCTTGTGAATACACCTTACTATAGGGGCAACCACTATATGTGATAAGCAAAAGAGGGAAGTTAATGGGTGTGCTACAGCCAAGGACCTTGCAAATAAGAAGCAAATTGATGCATGGGCAACAAGATAGAGGCCCATACTTTTATGATGATAGGTCATTGGTAAAAATCTCTACAAGAAAACTTGTATGAGTTGTGGAATAACAAGACAATAGCTTTTATATATTTCCACTTAATAAGGAAATAAAGTTCCTTGTGAAACCTATAATGGTCAATGGAATAGCCAAAGAGTTTGAATTATCTAGTGAAGATCATGAGGCTATATACAATAGCATGCCCTTTGAATTGCAAGTCAAGTTTGTGTTTTGAAAATCATAAGTACATCATTCCACGAACCACTTACTTCTGACTTTACAACAATCATTAAGAGCTAATGGTAATGCACCATCCAATATTTATGCTAAACCATTGAAAAGTGGTCAAAAGTGGTATAGGGTTGTAGCATTTCAATGGTGCAACACCATTTGGAAAGAATTAATGTTGCACCACTAAAAAGTGGTCAAAATTGGTATAGTGTCACAACATTCCATTGGTGCAACACCATTGAAAACAGGTCAAAAGTGGTATAATGTTACACCATTCCAATGGTGCAACACCACTGAAAAGTGGTTGTGCACATTGAAAAGTGGTCAAAAGTGGTATAGTGTTGTACCATTAAAATGGTGCAACACCATTGAAAAGTGGTTCTCTAATACAAAAAAGTGGTCAAAAGTGGTATAATTTTGCTACATTCTAGTGACATAGCACCATTTAGAGAGAATTAATGTTGCACTATTGAAAAATGGTATTGTATCACTTTAAAGTGATCAATAATACTAACTGCTTTTAAAGTGCCAACAAACCACTCAAAAGTGGTGCAAAACAAATCCAAAGTAGTTCTAAACATGTAGAGTTCAAAGAACATGGAACTGCACAAAAACTCATAAAGAGTTTAAAGGCATATGTATTCATAGAGAAGTATATCACATGCTATCTAGAGGTTATAGTATGTTTTGACTATCCAGTGGTTCTACATCATTCCAATGGACATCTTTATAAAACTTAGTCTTAACTTTAAATCCTAAAATCAACAATGTTGCAACATTCCAGTGGAGCAACACCATTTAGAAAGAATTAATGTTTCACCATTGAAAAGTGGTATCGTATCACTTCAAAGTGGTTTTAAAAACTAACTACTTTTTAAGTGCCATCACACCACTCAAGTGTAGAATGACCCAAAAGTGGTTCTAGATATTTAATGGAAGAATGAAAAAATATATAAATATTTTGAAGGCATATATAATGACAAAGAAGTATATTACAAGTCATCTAAAGGTCATTGTACATTTTAGCCATTCAAACATTATAGTTCAATCATTGTCTTGCGATAGTACAAAGTAATAATAAACTAGAGGAGACAAATGATCTTTGGGGTTATTGAGGGGATTGCTCCTTGTATACTACAGGGATTCTAGGGCTATTTTCCATTATTACAACCATGGCAAGAATGTGTGGCCTAGGTGGTACGAGTCTTGCTCCCCATCCATGGGATCAAATGTGGGCGCTGGGGTGATGTAGTTGTTCCAGTTATTGTGGAGATTTTTGTACTTATATTCATCAATCAGCACTATGCAGTTGGCATCATATTGAGGAAAATTGTTCTAGACAAGAGAAAGAGGCTTTAAAAACATTTTTTATCTCCAATATCCTTTGGAGCATCAAGAATCACCTCAAAAAACTTCCATATCTCACACTACTGCACTGAGAAAATATCAAAAAAGTAATAAACCATGTCATTGAAAACATATAGCTAGTAGGACTTCATGATGAAATCAATGTTGTGCAAAGAGGAGAATTTTGAGTTCATCACATCTATATTAGAGTCAAATTCTGCAAAAACTATTGAATATCCTATCTTGGATAGAACCAGAGCCCCCTTGTCAATCTTATAAAGTTAATGCACTTTGAGATGGGAGGTTCTAGATTTGTAATTGATCTTATTTCTTCTTTTTTGGAAAATTTTCTTTTGATTAGCAATCCATTCAGATCAAGAATAATAACTTTCTTAACCTAGCTAAAATTTGGAACCATGTACAACCATCTTGGCTAGCCTAGTGAAATCTCCTCGATTTTGGGGTGGTCAGTTGGATCTTTCTTCACTTCATCTAGTTACATGAGTGCATTTTTTTTACTATTAGTCGCCAATGGTTTTCCCACCTCATCTTTCAATTCTTGAATCTCTACTATGCAGTCCAATTCTACCACATAAAAGATATGTATGTATGAAGCTTTGAGAATACTTATATAAACTTATAGTGTAAACTTAACCATTGAATCATTCAATTGAATTACATTCAAGATGCAAATACATAGTAAACGACTTTCAAACTTACACCTTTCAAATAATCATTATCTATTGCATTAATTTCGTGCACTTCAATGTCAATGACTGTCCACCTGGGCATTCCCTCGTCCCGCCCCCCACACCTCCATTTTCTTCAAAATCTAGAGGGGGGGAGCTCAAATTGAAATGTGTAGCTTGATCGCAAAAACAACACCTTCATAATAATAAATGAATGTAAATTAATAATGAACATTGGACAAAATACATTTTCATTGTTCCATTATAATTGAAGGTACAAATCAAGGAAGAACTTTAGCTAGCTTTTCCTCATTTGGATCTTCTATTTCATGTAGATACTACCTCACTTTAGGCAACTTCAAGCACTATTTTCTCTAGCTCCTAGCTTGGCTCCTCCAAAATAGTGTTCTCTCCACTTCCCACTAGATGTGCTACTCTTGCTACCCATTCCTATGTGATATGGTTGGGTTGGGCTCCTTGCCATCCTCTATGGTCCAAGGCACTTTATCTACTCCCTCAATGCATGCACTATCAATGTTAAGCTTTTTAGAGAACCTAGCCTAGGAGTGTACTGCATAAATATAGAAGCAATAATATTCAATATTAAAGTTCTATGAACACTACAAGAGGAGAATGCAAAATCAAATTGTAAAGAGGAGAATGCAAAATCAAATTTTTTAGAGGAGAATGCAAAATCGAAATGCCAAGTACTACCAATGCCATCAAATGGTGATCTAAATGTAGCTTTAACTAGTCCTTTCTTCTCTTTATCTAAATGGAAGAAAAAAGAAATGTCAGAAGCATAAAACAACAACAATGAGTAGTCTATTGTAAAGCTTATAAACATGTATTACCTACACTATGGTCATTCGCATGTGCATCACTAGGTGCTAGCATTGTAAATATATCATTCCAAGGCTCTTTGTAGTTGTGAAAATAGATCATGGGACCAAGATATGCAACTAGTCACAAAGCAGAGTGGGTGGTATGGGTGTAGACACCAAATCATGTATACACCCATAGCACCACTCTGCATTATATCGACATTATGCAACCAACATAGTCACCAAATGGTGTACTATTATAGGTCATGGCTAGCTAGATAGGTGGTCTAATAGGAAGGACAAGCATTTTCTTCTTGAAAATTTTCATTCTTGTCTCCATGAATCAAAGATGTGATAGTGTTGCCTCTACCTCACATGCTAGATTATTTATCATGCTAACCCTATAATGAAAATGACACAACATACTTTACATAACAGATTAAGCCTAAGACCATTAAAGAACAAATATTATTACTAGCTAGAAATCAAGCCTACAAACCTATAGATCTGCTGTCTCTTCGATGCAAACCAATCGATGTCAAATATTTCTATAACCTTGACACCCACGTCTCTTAGGGACTCCTTTCTAGTCACGATCATCCCCTTGAGCCTTTCGATTTTGACCTCATTTGGCACTAGCCCAAATTTGTGCATTTGAAGCTCTTGCACATCATTTTTCAACTTCTCGATTATCTTTATAACTCCACACATCAAGCCAACCTGCTCACCTCTACAAGTTTTCAATGTTTCAAGAGTAGTTTTTACTATATTGAAACATTGGTACTTTGTGTCGACCATTGCAATAGCTATATCCCTCATGCTAGCTACTATATCAACACTTGATGAAAAATGGGTGTTCAAGAGCTATTAGAGATAGACCCAAGAGATTGCTTATTCAGAAAATCTATAGCATGCCTTGAAAACATGTTATACCAAAGTGCATAGGCTAGTCACAAGCTATGCTAGTTGTATCAATGTAAAGAGACCAGTTTTTAGCATAGGGTTTTCCTTCAGCTACCTAGCTTGGCCCATTTGTCAACCTCCACTTCTCAAATTTCCTATCTAGTTTGTCCTACTATAGTATCATCTTGACTATGCCCTCCACAAAATTAGCCCATGCCACAAAACTAGGGCTATCATCTATTCCTATACATGTTTGCCATGTGGATCCACATGTGAAATGCACCTCATCTGTTCAAAGATTCTATTTCCTTTTTTTGCTTCCATTTTCCATTGTTTAGTCATTATCCGTAATGCAATCAAAAAGAATTAATCAATAACCATTATAAGAATCACAAATTTTGCTCATACAAAGCAATTGACAATTTTTACTTTAGCTTTCAAGCATATCTGATCGATGTATAAAATAATAGAGTCCTAGAATTCTAGCCTTAAAGGCCTCAACAAGTGAACCTTCTCTCTTTAATATCCTTTATCCAACTAGACTAGCGACCATTCTAAGTCCACAAAATCATCATCGCAAAGAACTTTGGGATCCTGCCCAACTTGGCTTAACCTATATTCCAATTTGAAGTCTTTCTTTCTAAAACAAAATCTCATTTGAATTGGTAACACTAATTGTGGTGTTGACCACCTTCTTGTGAAAAATGTATATAAGATCAAAACGAATTCAAATCTTGCAAAATAGTGAAAATACCATTTTCTAGTGTATGCAACACTATACTGGTGCTCTAGTGGTAAACCATTCCAATGTGGTCTTCAACCACTTTTTAGCTTCTCCAATACTCAAATACCATGTCTACAATTGCTAATGTATAGTGGTGGAGCAACACTTTTGAAGTGCTAGAGCACCACTTTTCAAGTGGTGAACCACTCTTGTTGAACTTTAAAGTGCTCTACCACATTCTAAAAATGGTTGTAAACCACTTTGAAATGCTTCTCCACCACTTTTAAGTTGTGGAGAAAAATTACAAAGCATTCAATTGGTGCAACAAGAATGCAAAGTGATACTACACCACTTGCAAAAATGATAGAACTCTAGACTGGAATAGAATGACATTGAGAAAATCAAGCACCACTTTATTTTAGATTGGGAGTACTTTATTTTAGATTGAGAGTAGTTGAAACCACTTTCAAGTGGTTAATGTCTACTTTTTGTTGGCATTTCACTAAAAAAGTGAAAATTCACCACAAAAGATTGGTTTGGAACTACTTTAAACTAGAGGAACATAACTTTTTTCCATTAAAGCAAAGGTTGTCCAACACTTTTAAATGGTTTTACTCCACTTGATATTGGTGATCACCAACAATAAAGTGGAGTATCACAACGTGAAACTGGATGTGTAAGTTATATAACACCATTTCTAGAGTGATAGAGTACCACTTTTAGGTGGTGGATAATAGGCCTTTAGTGTTGGGTACCTCTTTATCGTGGTATGCTTTTTAGCATTGGGTACCTCTTAATAGTGGTATGTACCTATTTTTCAGTAGCCTAGACCCCTTTTTTGTCATTTGTATCACTTTATGTGGACCACTTATTATCGATAGAATCCACATTTTAGTCATCATTCACCAACTTTTAGTGGTAGGCACCACTTGTAAGTGTGGTTGATACCACTTTTAAGTAGTTGGTTCCACTTTATGAGATCGCCTTTAAGAGGTGATCACCACTTTTTATAGATGTACATCACTAAAAAGTGGTATGTACAATTTAAGAGTAGTGATAAGCACTTTTTAGTGGTAGACACTTTTCAGTTATATACTCCACTTTTTAGTGATGCATACCACTTTTTAGTAGTAGACCACTTTTAGATTTGCATATCCTTCTTGACCCACTTTTTAGAGGTTGCAAGCACTTTTTAGTGTTCTAAATCAAGTCTTTGTGAACCAATTTTTAGTGGTGGGTAGTGGTGTTCTAAAATTCTACAATGGTGCAATTCCATGGTCTAAACATGAACCACTTTAGAGAGCTTTTATAAGTAGTATTCAAGATCTATATTTTGGACAACATTTGCTATATATATATATATATATATATATATATATATATATATATATATATATATATATATATATATATATATATATATATACATATACATATATATATATATGGAAAATTTTATATTTATACACACGTATTCTATAGTTTTGACACCAAGGCACTATACTTTTTGGGCTTTATGCCAAACATAAACACATACTAATTCTAGCATATTTCCATACATGAATCTTTTGCCAAATTTCAACATGTTGATTAACTATGCATGCCTCTTTTGCATAGCAAGGATACCAATCATGAAAATTTGCATGCATGCAACAAACCTAACTTGCTAGGGAACCCCTATGCAATATGCTTTCCCTTCTAAGGAGTACCCTTTCCTGAGTTTCGGGAAGACCCTTTCATAAGCCTAGTTCTTCATCCTGAAAACAATCACAAAATACAATGTCTGCATGATGAATGTATAGGAATGATTCCCATAAATAATCACACAGAAAAATCATGAGAACAACCCTTTTGCAACCTAAACAATGATTCCTAAAGCATGCATAAAATCCATAAAATATGTATGATGCTTGCAAAACCTTCAAACCTAGATGTAGCCACATATGTATTGATTGCATGTTGTGCACAAGAAAGGGCTAAAACATCCTAGAAATTGAGGAAAGTAGATTACCTTCTACCTCAAAAATGGGTTGCTTTGGCTTGTAGAGATCCCTTGATGGGGTGTCTGTGTGTGTGTGCATGTGTGCGTGCACGCAGGCATGCGTGTGTGCATGCACGTGTGTGTGTGTGTGTGTGTGTGTGTGTGTGTGTGTGTGTGTGTGTGTGTGTGTGTGTGTGTGTGTGTGTGTGTGTGTGTGCGCGCGCGCGCGTGTGTGCGTGTGCGCGCACACGCGTGCGCGTGCGCGTGTGCATGTGCGTGTGCACGCGCGTGCGTGTGTGCATGCATGCATGTGTGTGTGTGTGTGTGTGTGTGTGTGTGTGTGTGTGTGTGTGTGTGTGTGTGTGTGTGTGATCACCATAAGAAACAATCCAAAATGATGAGTTTTTATCTCTCTCTTTTCTTATTCCACATTCAAAAACTTCTATTAAGTTACTACTCTTAACCCACAAAATTGTGATTGTGCATGTACCAATGTAAAGTACTATGAGAAAAATGTTGTGCTATGGCGGCCTAAATACAAAATGCCATGTGCCTAACTCAAATCGCTATATTTTCTATCAAATTTCAAATATAGCTACTATGGGGGGGCATTATTCATGCCTTAGTGGCTTACTCATGCCTTAGTCTCACAACTTTGTTCTAATCATCCCTTAGTCAAACTATTCTAGTCATCCCTTGCTTAAATTGTTCTATCATCCCATTGTCACAACTTTGTCGTATTCATCCCTTAAGACCAATTTCGAAATTTTGACATAAATTCAATATTTTGCCACCATTTCTTTTTCTCAGATGGCATGGAACTTCAAGAACCACACCACAAGATAATACCACCTCTAGGAACACCAAGAGACAATATACATGGACAACTTATTGACAGAGAGAAGCTCAAGAGCCACACCGCAAGAGAATACCACCTCTAGGAACACCAAGAGAACCACAATCCTTAGTGAGTGATCATGCCATAGCACGCAAGATAAGGGAAAAAATCTCAACCAAAACCAAAAGATAGCTGGCTTGAAGTTAGAGTTGGCCAAGCTACAAGAGATGTTGAGAAGGCCAATGCGACCCCACATGTAGTGTGTGTGCATTGTAGTGGGAACCATCTTCTAGTTGAATGTCTCAACCCTAGATCATGGCCTTGTTCTCATTGTGGTAGATTTGGACATGATGCGATGCATTGTCAATTGCCAAGAAGGCTCCCATACCCACAACCCTATACTCAACCCTATTATCCATGAATTGGCAGCCCAACTTTGGAAGAGGATCTCCATTAGCTCTACTAGCACCCAATGACTCAAAGTCAGTTGCCCCTAGGATTGACATCAATACTCTGGTACACTTTGTAGAGGAGCCACTGGAGGAAAAAACCTATGTAAACCCCTATCTCTCCTATGACAAGGAGTATAATCTTATATTGATGGACTTTACACTAGTGTTGGTTATGGCATTAGGTAGGGGAAAAGGTAGAGGTCTAAGAGGGGGCCTGAACCAAGAGCCACTAGCATGTTGGACTTGTGGATATCCAAGGCACATTTCATCTCATTTCCCTAAAACAAAGCAAGCAAACAAGGACAAGGCTGACTTGAGATGTTTAGAGTGTGGAATTACACATTTGTATATTGATTTTCCTAGACAAAAACCCTCCACTAATACGAAATTTGTGCCATCAGTACCATACTTGGACTCTTTAGTGTCAAAACACCTGATGATGAAGCCACACCAATCCCACTAAATGTCATGACCAAGTGTGGGGCTCAAACGAAGCGGGTTAGTATCTCATTACCTGGACCTAGCAACTTAGATGCAACATTTGATGGAAAGAAGAGCTAAAGGAGGAGAAGGAAGAGGGTGGATGCTAAGATAACACTCAAAACTGATAGTGCCACCACACTGACCAAAGGGAAATAGGTTACGAACACGGAGGAAAAAACATCTACTCCTAAGACAGTGGAAAAGGCAATGTCAAGGTTGGAGAATACCTCAACCCTAAACACCAATTAGAAGTTGTGGATAGAGTCAAAGATTGGATGAAAGAAGCTCAAGTGCACCTATAAGATGCAAAGCTTGTCAAGGAGGATGAGATTAATGAGCTCTGTAGCATGAGTTCACCAATCTCACTTATGCACTTGAGATCAAGAGGCACATCAACACCCCATATAGCACCACACGAGCAAAATCAAGATGCCACAAATAGATGAACTACCCAAGAGCATTGGTAAAAAGACCTTGAGTTAGAGGAAAAGGAAAAGGTTGGCAATTCGCTCATAACAATGATAGCAGTTTTTATAGCCTTGCCATTAGGAGAATTGCTTAGACAAAACCCCATGTTATGGTAAGTGTTGAAGTAGTGGATAGAAAGATCTAATAGACATGGCACAACTGACTTGTTGGACCATGAAGTAGAGATGCATATAGCAAGCTTAACCATGAACCCATTATCTAAATCTTTACAAAAGTGAATGCCTTGGGAGAGCATGAAAATGCACATAGTCTTAACTATTATTGCATTAGGTGGAAAGGAATTGTGGACACATGAGTAAGAGTTAGTGTGTTTAGCCATGCAATTCTGCAAGCTTGGAAAAACCCACTATTGCAATTCTGCAATTCTGCAATTCTGCAAGCTTGAAAAAACCCACTATTGGAAACTATATGGTTTAATTTTACATTAGCAAATGGAATGAAAGTCAAACCATTCAAGGTGCTAAAATATTGGCCTCTAAAGATAGAAGGAATCAAATTCTTAATTAACTTCATAGTCATGAAGGGAGTGGACTATGATATTTTGTTAGGTAGACCATGGATGAGAAATGCTTGAGTGATAGAGGATTGGGGTAATGGCTTGATATTCTTAGGCAATAGAACAAAAGTTGTTCGAGTAGAGATGGACACTTGGAAAACCTCACTAGTTGACCTTGATGCTACCTTTGCAATACTAAAGGAAAACCTCACCAATTGACCTTGATGCCACCTCTGCAATACTAAAGGGTAACTCACAAGGAAAGTGTAAATATGGACCCTTAACTAAGTATATTTCTTGCCTTGAGGATGAGGGTGACTAGATGCATGTATTAGCAACCATCGACTTGCCATTCTCAGACAATGAGAATGACTATAGGTAAGTTGTAGAAGCATCTAGTAAACCCAATGGAGTCACATATTTTGAGCTACCCAAGAATGATGCTACATCATCAGTACCTCTCTGCATGATGGCTAGGAGTTCCATTAGCCAAGAAATTCCTATCACCTACCATGTACCAACTAATAAACTTGAACTCCATATAATTCTTGAGTACCTGATGACTAGCTTATAACCCAACTACGAGCTTTAAACCTCTTAAGGATCTCATAGAGAATCCGCAGTGGCAATGGACTAAGGTGCATGACCTAAATTTGTTATACAACTAGGCTCTCATTGTGGATGAGAAAAGTCCTACAAATGGGGGTTTATGAGTCCAAGCTTACATCTTGGAACCTAATTCACTTGAGCAGTAGTTTTTCTTCTTGTTTATGTAACTCTCACCTCTTCATATATGATGTAGAAACCTTCCCTCTACTTTCCTACGAAGGCATTCAAGTTAAACCACTATATCCATAGACCCAACATCATTCTCAAAAATAATTGATTGTCAAAATGTCTTAGGATGCCCATCCACTACACCATGGAGTTTAGTTTTTGTATTAGCTTTCAAGAGACTCAAGGGGATGTCTTTTGAAACCAACTTTCCTTCCTTCACAAATTCTGACACTTGCTTCCCTATAATAGTATTATTCTTTACTTCTACTCTATTTACTTATAAAATTTGAAAAATGACATGATAAAGATGTTGTAAAGTTAATAATAACTTTTTTGAAAGTCACAAGCTTTCAGCCCCCCGAATATATTTTCATTAGTTATCTTAATATTTCTTTTAAGTTCATTTCCCTTTCTCGGTGAGCTTCTTTCTTTACTCATTCGCCTTTCTCAGTGAGCACTTTTATTTGCAAATTTAATCTAAATATGGCATTCAAAAGGCGCCCTTCTCATTTAATAAACTCCTACATTGTCTATAGCCAAGGAGTAGATGGAAATTGGAAACCCAAAACCTTTTCCATAAATGATTGTGTTACCATGTGAGCTTCTTGCAAGGGCTCTCACAAGGTGAAAAGAAGAAAAAGAGAGGATATAAAACATCACTAGAAGGGACTTATCATTGCTTTCAAAATTACGCATGATGGGTGGTTCATCAAAGTGCAATATGTTTACATGGCCAAGGATATGCACTTGTCTCCTAACAAACATGTTTGTCAGCAGACACATTGTAAGCCTTAAGTTGATAACATATGTGATACTTTTTTCATTTACGTAAGTATTAATATTAAATTCTTGGTTGTAGATATATTTCCATCAACAAGTAGTGAATTGCAACCTATGGGGAGTTTGAGTGCAACTTTCAATGCAATTCATAAGGCGTTTGCAGACATTATCTATGTTAATGAGAAAATCGATTCTTTTAGTGAGAGAAGAATGTTTATATATTATGCATAGCATGTGGTTTCGTCTAGAGAGGGTACATATGGACATATTGAGAATTTGCAATTGCCAAGTCTCTCATCTCTAATTTGGGAGGTTCCTGATAAGGCAACAATGCATAGTTTTAATTTTAAAATATGTCAAGATATTCAAAAGTCCATGACAACCGAACTAGCATATTCTTTAGCAGAAAGGTAAGACTTTTTTCTTATTTGCATAAGCTGCCCTAAGACCTAGATCATAGGCACCTTCTTTTCATATTCATCTAAAAATTTATCATGCAGCTCCTTGAATGATTTAATCAACCCTCTTGGGAGGCTCCAATACCATTTTCTAGCCTCTCCCTTTAGGGTACTTGAGAATACGAGCATCCGATGAATATTATCGAACCCACGTGCAAAGCAAGTTAGGCTGTATTCCTTACGGGCATGGCAAGTGCTGTTCTAGAGCGAGGAGATTGCTCTCAAAAGTTATAAGCAAAGAACTTATAAGAGAAATTAAACTAGAACTTCATTATGAGATAACTTAATTACATACTTTGGGAATATAGATACTATATAGATGTGACTAGCCAAAAACCAAGCCACTTTTAACTAGGTTGCCAAGCCAACTCCTAAGAGGTGTTGCACTAGATAGGTGATTTTTTTTGCCACGAATTGTGATAACTCTGTCTAGCCTTCCCGATATTTATGACACTCTTCCGTAGTAATCCAACTATTTGCCCACCTCCCTATGATTTAGAGCCCGTGTAGGGAGCCTATCCTACCGTTTTATCCCTCACACATGTATAGTGAGTGGAGAATCAAAGATTGAAGTAGTGAAGTATAGGCGCAAGTACTACAAGTTGCCTAGGTCTTATCTAGCTCCATATAGGGTTTGGTAGCCATTAGGTACTACCATTTTTCTCTCACGGGTGGAAATAGAGTACTTACAAGTTAAAACAGGGTGCAATTCTGGACAGTTCAGCCTCAAAGATTAAATTACAAGGTAACAATCGAGGAGGTAGAGAGCATCACATCTAGCATGGATTCTGACTTAAAGGCGTTTAGTCATAATCCTACACACCATCAAGCTTAGTGATGTTGAAGATAGCACTATTAGTGGAAGAAGATGCCATATTGCAATCCAAAATGGTGCAAACAATTCAAAACTACTTGCTGAGAGCAGAGTTTTGAGCCCGGGATGTGCCTAAAATTTGCCAAAAAATTCAGAATTTAGGGGAAAAATATTCAACATCGAAGGCGGCGATTGCAGCTAGGACGATTTTAAGCACCAAGTGAAAGACGGCTTTTAAAAGGCGCCCGAGCGACACTTGTGGATTTTTGATAATTTTTTCGGCTGCCGTGCAGGATGCCAGGAGCTGTCGGTCAGTGCAGGATGTCAAGCCAAATGTGCAGGATTTTCCAGAGCTCGAATCGGAGTCCGGACGAGGAAGGGGCCACAACTTGGGCAAGATTTGAAAGGGTGGCCACAACTTGGGACCAAAGAGGAGGTGCCCTTTGGGACCTTGACCCCCCCCCCCCCCCCTCGCCCCCTAAAATTTTATGAAGAAATTGTGAAGAAGAAGAGCATGGCGACGTGATGCAGCAACAACAGCCGAAAAATGTGCTTCATTCTCTCTCATGATGATTGTCAGGCTACAAATACCTCATCTAACTGACAATGTCCCTCAACTTCTCCCTCTTGACTGATGATATCGCCGATCTTCGCGTGAAGAATGGCTGTCCGGATGAAGAGAACAGAATCTAGTCTTTCTCTCTCCTCCCTCTCTCTCTTCTCTATAGGTTGTTCATGTGTACTCTCTTGAAGAAGGAACCGGATGGAAGAATGAAGGAAGTGGTGATGGAGATTGATGGAGATGCTGAAGATTGAAGTGCAGCATTGGATTGAGAGCAATGGAGGCTCCGTCTGCTAGTTATGCATGCATTCAAGGCATCTCGAATTACGTAAAAACATGGTATGACCATTTTTATGAAGGAAAATGAAGGATTTTTTATAGTTTATAATGATAAGTATGTTCTTATTGGATGAAAATTTGTTTGAGTGCTATTTGCACCATGATTAATTGTTGTTTATCAGAAAATGTTGGTTTTGCAATGATTTACATGCTTTATTTAATTCCCGTAAACCCGAAATGCGGTTTTCAAGAAGCAAAATGCTAGTTTTTCCGTTTCAGGTGGGTGAAATATGTTCCAATGGGGAAAAAATGGAAGATAAATTGAATGTTAGTATGCTAAAGTGATTGGAGCAAGAAAAATAAAAAAATAGCATATTTTATTACCAAATAAATCAAGAAAATGGAAAAAATGAGTGAAAAAATAGAAATACGTCTTGAAAAAATAAGAAAAAATATAATGATTGTTTGTGGATGTATGGTAGTGGCAAAGCATGAGTTTTGGCCTCATTTTTCCCTATCTCCTTGTCAAAGTTTGTGATTTATTGCTTTTTACACATCAAAATATCACAAAATGAACCTCTACACCTATGCAACGAAAGCAATACCTAAACGTAGGGGGTTGGGAGGTTTGAATGGTGTGATTTGCGTGCTGATTGTTGCTGATTTTCTAATACACATCATGTCATAGATTTCGTGGTATGTTAATTAAGAGGATAGTAGCATGAGTGTTATCTCGGTGCTATCCTTACATCACCGCAACGGGTTAGTAAATACATTATAAAGCCTGGTTGTGTACCACACTTATGTTTCTGATTTAAAATCATGTTTGAGCACTTTAGAATCATTCACTTTGCATGTGCATGACGATCATGGTATTAAGAAAAACCTGGATGCATAGCACTTGTTTTCAATGACTATGACCTATGCTTGAGTGTGGAAAGGTAACCTAAGCCGTAGGATAGACGTTCATTTCTTGGGGGATCATTTGATAAGGACACATGGTATCTCCTGGCTTACTTAAAAAAATGAAAGAGTGGAGTTTGTTCATTTGTTCTATATGTTGTTGAGCAGCGCATCAAGGGGCTAATCCCTGTGATGTAGGAGAGCTGCAGTGGGGCCGCAGTGATTTCCACTAAGAGGTTGCCTCCCATGTATGTGATTATCGTGGTATTTATTGCCAATGTGTAAGGGTTCTCCCTTTGTGGAGTTTATAGAAAGAAAAACGATGGACTACAAAACTACAAAACTATAAACGCATAGATTAAGGCTTTAGTCCTTTAGCAGCAAATAGATGCTTCTGGCCCGCAAGGCCGTGAGGGTGTTGTTAACCCCAAGTCGAGACGGCGGAAAATGGCGAAAAATGAAGGAAAAAGCGAAAAAGGCATGGAAGAAGAGCAAAGACACACAGGCGACCTCTAAAGGCTAAGCCGAGACCAAAGGCGCGATTTTAAATGAAAGGTGTCTCAAAAAACTTGGAAAACTCTGGTAAAAGAGCGCCAGGCTCCCTCCTGTGCCAATTGTAAAATATTAGATGGGCATAGGCTAGAGGCATAAGGATAGAAGAGGGAAATGGAAAAAGGACCTTGCCACAATCGTCGCCGGTCATGTAAAAAAGGGGATGGGAACCCATGGGATTTTAGGGTTTGTATATAAAGTTCAAAAAGTGAATGGAAACTCATTCTTTGGTGTGTGGCTAACAAGAGCTCTCTTCTTCTTCTCTTCTTCTCTTCTTCTTGCTTGTGTGTGCTCTTGAGAGAGGGAGTGTGAGAGTGTGTGTGAGGGAGTGTGTGGGAGTGAGGGATCAAGAGGGTGAAGCTCTTCACCATCTCCTCTTCTCTTCTTCTCTTCTCTTCTCTTCTCTTTTCTCGTGCGCGCGGCTATGGAGGATGGAGCTTGGAGATGGAGGAGGCTTGAGGATGCTTGAGCTAGCATCAAGAATCATGGAGCTACCGAGGTGTGCGAGGGATATTAGAAATCAAGCTCACCATCAGTGTGTCTTTATCTATGACCGACATCTATGACAGCTAGAGTGTGCAGTTGTCTACATGTGACTACATTAAATAAGTCGGATTAGTAGTCAGTTAGTGACCTGACTAGAGTTAGTCTGTCTAGTCTACACTTACACTAGGTCACTTTATCTTTGTTGTGTGTGTTATTTTGTTAGAAAATAGAATAATGGAAGAAAGCTATGGAACCTGAAGGTTCATGACAATGGAGTTTCCATGTCTCTCTCTCTCTCAACTTTGAACATGGTATCAGAGTTGGACTGGTGGACTTCTTGGAGTAGGAGGGAGTGAAGATGATCTGCAGTTGAAGACTTATGTTATTTTTCAAACAGGCTGAATGCCATTGTCAAATGAAAGGTATGCATTGTGTGATTGTTTGCTCTATGGTCCAAGCTACTATCTGGGGCTTGTTTAGAACCTTGAGAAGGGAGAATTAAGCACCATTGTGTGCTCCATTATCATCATCATCAACATCGTGTGCTACTGTAAACCCCTGTCCAGTCTGTGCAGATTGCGTTTGTTTCAGGCCTGAACTCCTTTGCCTCATTCGCTGGTTTTAATCACTCACTTGGCTGTACATTGCTTGCAAGAGATCCCTGGAAGGTACTTGAAGATAATAGGAAGCCATTGCTTGTGCTAGAGCTCACTTATGAGCTAAAAACAGAGATCACAGGTCTGTCATAAACAGTGGCCTGTTGTATACAGCCACTACAAAGCATATACACTTGTCTGGCATGAGCTTGAAGCATTCATACATACCCAGAAGCATCACTGGAGCCAAGATGTATGTCAAGAAGCCATATGTACCGGATGTAACGCATTTGAGCTGAAGTTGCTCACTGAAATCACTCAGATCTAAAGTATGTTAGTGGCTAAAAACTATCATACACAGTCAATGAGAAGCATTGTGTATTACTGAAGCAATACAGGTTATCTTAGGGGTTCTATCATGTATATGAACTGACCTATACATGCTGAATGTATGGAGGATTGAAGCAAGCAATGAGCATTATTGAAAACTGAATTCTGAAGCTGAAGTAAATGCAGTCATACTATCTTGGTTAATTACAAATAGTTCATGAAGTTTATGCCATTGGTCAACGAAGACAAGTGGTCTATGCCTACTCAAATGCTCGTCTATTGAACTTGCCACTACAAAGTAAATGTATGACATGATTGGAAGACATTTTGGAGCTGCTTGGAGCTTGTTATGCTGAATTTTAGTTGACTACAACCTGCAACTAAATTTGTTGATACTTGTATGTGCTGGTTATGCACTGTTCTGTGCCTCTATGCTCATGTCTTGACTGCCAAATGTACTAGCAGCTATCTGGGAGGTTTTGGAACATGTATGACATGATTACCACTCAGTTTTGGACTTGAAATTGCTACTGGTTACTCACAGTTTACAGTTTTCAGACTGCATGTATGTACCCTGGCAGTGAGGTTGCAGAAGCTTAAGCTAAAGCAAACACATAGCTTATGTATTGACAATTATACCTACAGTTGAGACCACTTGTTTGTGGGTTGTTTTGGGGTGTCAGTGGGCTGAAATACCCTATTTTTTTTCTACAATTTAGTGTAGAAAACTTTCATAAACTGTTACGGACTAAACTTGGTCAGTCATACTTATTGGTCTACATGATAGACAGTCTATTGCATCATGGCTAATGCACATGGGACTGACAATATCACTCAGATAGTTGGAGAGAAGTTGGACAACAAAAACTTTGAATTATGGAAATTTAGGATGAAAAACTTTCTAGTTGGCAGAGGTTATTGGGATCTATGTACAGGAGATGAGGTTGCTCCTGAGTTGCCTGCACACAATCCAACAAATGAACAGAAAAGAGCTTACAGGCTATGGAATGAAAGAGCATGCAAGGTGCTGCATTGGTTTTCTCTATGTATATCTGATGCTATGGTAATTCAAATCACTGGATGTGAGACTCTGAAGGATGCTTGGGACATACTGATGAAAAATTATGGAACCATGACACATGCAAGGAAGATCCAGTTGAAACAGTAGTTCAACAACATGGCTAGGAATGGCAAGAGCATCCAGGTGTATACCACGGAGATTAAGACCATAGCTGATCAACTTGCTACCATTGGCTCAAGTGTATCAGAAGATGATATGATTGTTGTTGCCTTGAATGGCTTAGGCAAAGAGTACAAAGCTTTTGACACTTCCATTTTTGTCAGAGAAGAGCCCCCTAGCTGGGAAGAGCTAGTTGCTTTGTTGCTGCATGAGGAAGTCAAACTTGGTTTGAATACAGATTCCAGTGCATCTCAGAGTAGAGACACTGTGTTATACTCTATCCAGCGTGGCAGAGGATCTAGAGGTCATGGTTCATTTCGAGGTCGTGGTGACACTCGTAATGCTTATGGACAGCAGCAGCAACAGAGTAATTGGCATGGTGCAAATACACAAGGCCAGCGTGGATCTGGCGGGTTTAGAGATAGGGGGAGATCACCCCGAGGTAGAGATTGTGGATCTGGTTCATGGCAGTCATCTAATCAGTCCAACAGGGACAAGGATTGCCATTATTGTGGTCGGTATGGGCATATTGCAAAGGATTATTACAAGAAGCAGGGAGATATGAAGGCAAAGGGCAGACAGCATGGGCACTATGCTTCTTCCAGTGGTGCTCATGATGAGCCAGTTGATAGACTGTTTGCCATGCAACATGTATCTAGAAATGCATCAAGACATGATAGAGATGACAGATGGTACATTGACTCTGGAGCGTCTAACCACATGACACCGCATGGAGAGTGGTTTGATGAGATGGTTGCAGGTACACATGGTCATGTATGTACTGGGGATGACACCCAACATGACATAAAGCATAAAGGGATTGTTCCTCTTATGATGCCTGATGGCAAGAAGAAAGGCCTGCATGATGTATTACATGTATAGACCATAACAAAGAATCTGTTGTCTGTGGGTCAAATGGCAGAACAAAATTTGCAAGTGAGGTTTAACAAAGATGGGTGTTTCATTGAGGAGTATGGAAATGGCTGCAAGTTAATTGCCAAGGGCAGAAGGGATGGCAGGATGTTTATATTGGATGCGACCATTCCAGGACTTAAGGCACCCATGTTTGCTCATGATGAGAGTGCCATTCGAAATGTAGAGATTTGGCACAAGCGGATTGGACATGTCAATGTACAAAAGCTGAAATCTATACAGCAGAAGGAAGTAGTACTTGGATTACCTAAATTCAAGTATAATGATTTTGGTCATGTATGCCCTGCATGTTAGTTTGGGAAGCAGGCACGATTTCCTTTCATGAGACATGTAAAAAACAGCACTAGGCCTTTACAGTTGGTGCACTCTGATGTTTGGGGTCCTTCACATAATGTTTCTTTTGGCGGTGCACGGTATTATGTCTTATTCATTGATTATTTTAGCAGGTACACTTGGCTTTATATTTTGAAGCATGAGGATGATGTGTTTGATGCATTCAAAGACTTCAAGAAGCATGCTGAAAATGAATTGGGCTGTTACATATCATGCTTGAGATCAGATGGAGGAGGTGAATATGTCTCAAATTACTTTGACAGGTATCTGGCTAAATATGGGATCAGAAGACAGCTCACATGTAGTTATACACCGCAGCAAAACGGTGTTGCAGAGAGGAACAACAAGGTTTTGATGGAGTCAGCTAGAGCTATGCTTAATGAAAAATGTCTGCCAAATGGTTATTGGACTGAAGCAATGATGACTGTTGTCTATGTGTTGAATCGAACTCCTACAGCAGGGATTCATGATGTCACTCCGTATGAGCGACTGTATGGTCATAAACATAATATTTCGCACTTGAAGGTATTTGACAGCATTGCATATGTGCATATACCGAATGAGAAGAGGAAGAATTTGGATCCTAAGGTAGTGAAAAGTATGTTTATAGGATATGCACAGGAACAGAAAGCTTATAAGTGTTATGTACCTTCTTCGCATGAGACACTCATAAGCAGAGATGTGGTATTTGATGAGTTAGCATCCTGGTATGGGAATCTTGTTGCAGTGCCTATTGATGGCTCACCCAGTATGAATCATGCTGAAAATACTCCTGCAGAGAGTACTTCCATGAGTGGTCATACAGGTGATGTATCATCTACAGTGAGTCCTTGGACAGGATGATTGCGAAGTTGCACTACTGCATCCACTGACACGGATATGTCAGTGAGGGGGAGAACAGATAAGGGAAAAGAAAAGGTTTTTGAAGATGTAATAGGTCCACTCACTACAGGTTATGATTCAACTAGCAGTGACAGCTTAGACAGTGAATTGGGGATTCTGTCTGTTACAACGCCAGGTGCTAGGCAGAGCCGTTATGTGCCGCCTCATGAGAGGCAAGCTCATAGTGAGCCACAACTCTGGAGATCAGAGAGGGTCAGACGACTTGTTGATAGGTATACTTACACTGGATATTCAGCCTGTCATTATGCTTATATGATGAAAGTAATAGGTTTTAGAGAACCAAGTAAGTTTGATGAGGCAGTTGCAGATGAGAATTGGCGTGCTGCTATGGATGAGGAATATTCAGCTTTGGCTAAAAATGGTACATTTGGTACACTTGCCTGAGGGCAAAACACCTATTGGATGCAAGTGGGTGTATAAGGTGAAATGTAAATCAGATGGATCATTGGAAAGATACAAGGCCAGGCTGGTTGCAAAAGGGTATGCGCAGCAGTATGGTCTTGATTATGAGGAGACTTTCATCCCTGTAGCAAAGATGGCTACAGTTAGAACTGTGATTGCTTTGGCAGCAGCTAGAGGCTGGAAACTATGGCAGATGGACGTAAAGAATGCCTTTCTCAATGGAGAATTACAGGAAGAGGTTTACATGGAACAGCCTGAAGGCTATGTGCATCCAGAATTTCCAACACATGTATGTCGGCTGAAAAAGGCATTATATGGGCTGAAACAGGCACCCAGAGCATGGAATGCTCGCATCAGCAGTTATTTGCAGCAACATGGTTTCCAATTGGGAGATGCTGATCATAGTCTGTTTGTGAAGAAGATAGATAGTGGCTATGTTTTCCTAGTTGTCTATGTTGATGACTTAATCATTACAGGAGATGATGAAAATGGGATTGCTGAAATAAAGACATGTTTACAGGCTGAGTTTAAGGTCAAGGACCTTGGAGAGCTGAAATATTTTTTGGGGATTGAGGTTGTCTCTACACCTCAAGGCATATGGCTGCTACAGAAGCAGTATGCTCATGACATGTTACAGAAATATGGTATGGCTGATTGCAAGCCTATGGATACACCTTTAGAGTAGAATGTCAAGCTGCAGATTGATGTTGGGACAGAGATTGAGAATGTTACTATGTACAGACAGATGGTCGGCAGCTTGATCTATCTCACGATCACTAAACCTAACTTGAGTTATGCTGTGGGGCTGATCAGTTAGTTCATGCAGAAGCCTCCCAAACCACACTTGGATGCAGTCAGGAGAATTCTGAGATATGTAAAGAGTACCACAGATCATGGGCTATTTTATGCATATGGGAAACCCCTTGACTTGATGGGGTACACTGATGCAGACTGGGCTGGTTGCACGTATGACAGGAGGTCAACCAGCACGGCTATGCATTTGGATTGGGTAGTAGCATGATCAATTGGCAGAGTAAGAAACAACCTACAGTTGCATTGTCCAGTACGGAAGCAGAGTATCGTGGTGTGGCCTTAGCGGCATGTGAAGCTAAGTGGTTACAGAAGTTGCTGAATGACTTGGGAGTACACTTGGACAGCAAAGTCAAGCTGTACTGTGACAATTTGAGCGTCATGTTAGCAAGCAATCCTGTTTATCATGCAAGATCAAAACACATTGAGTTTCACTACCATTTCATCAGGGAAATGGTTTTAGCAGATCAAATTGACTTGGAGCATGTGAGACTGAAGACCAGGTAGCAGACATCTTTACCAAATCACTTGGTAAAGATAAGTTCATTCACTTTAGACAGCTACTTGGAGTGATACAGATGATTTGAATTTTGTTTTGAGCTTGAGGGGGAGTGTTAGAAACCAAGCTCACTGTCAGTGTGTCTTTATCTATGACCGGCATCTATGACAGCTAGAGTGTGCAGCTGTCTACATGTGACTACATTAAATAAGTCAATTAGTGACCTGACTAGAGTTAGTCTGTCTAGTCTACACTTACACTAGGTCACTTTATCGTTGCTGTGTGTGTTACTCAGTTAGAAAATAGAATAATGGAAGAAAGCTATGGAACCTGAAGGTTCATGACAATGGAGTTTCCATGTCTCTCTCTCTCTCAACTTTGAACAAGGGAGGAGGCTACTCACATTGGCATCAAGGTAAGCTCACTACATTCGTAGGATTGACGGCGCGTCAGCTAGGTGAGAGATAGCCATTAAAGCTTGCTTGGAACGCTTGAAACAATAAGCGGTCCATGGGTCTTGGCAGTTGAGCAAAATCCCCCACATTTTGGTTCCGTTGTTGCCAGGACAAACGAATTCAAGCTTGAGCACTTGCACGCCTCATATCGAGCATCGAAGTAGGGGATTCATCCCCGAAACGGAGCTTGAGATAGGTAGGAAGTTTGGGTGTTTTTGATCTTCAAAACAAGTAAGTATTTTGGGATATTTTGGTTATTTGATGATTGGAAAGCATGGAGAATCTATTTTAATGTTTTGCCTTCGATTTTTGTTGCGTTTAGTGTAGGTTAGAATTAGGAAATCGAACCAGAGAAGGGTAGGGGTTACTGTTTCAAAACAGGACAAAATAGGGAAAAAATCGTGCAAAAATGGGTAAAATGCTCGCTAGTGATGCCTAAGATAGGCAAGTGAGTGATTGGGGGCATCAACGCCACACTTGGGAAGGGGTATAAGAGCCAGGAGGCTAAGGGAGAGCTCATTTGTGCCATTTCAGTGAGAGAGAGAGAGAGAGAGAGAGATAGAGAGCTCCAACCCGCATCGATTCGATCGCATCATCGACACACTTACCAGCCCGTTCAGGTATATGAATCTCTCCCTCTACTCCCCTAGATAGGATCTGGAAGTGCATGGCCATGGTGCTTGCCTACATCTGGTGAATCGATCAAAATTGTATTCGCGCGGGTTACGCGCGTCGCATTCGGCCCGTCCGAGTGGCCTTTCCTGGGCCGAGTCCTAGAATCGGCCCTTGGCCCTTGTCACTTGGCCCACTTAGCCACCCTAGTCGGCCCTTGGACCTCGGACCGGCCCTCGAACCCAGCTGAGGCAAACCGTCTGAGTCAACCCATTCGACCGTCCGAGTCAAAACTTTTTGCCACGTGGCACATTCGGCCTCGGCCCGTCCGAATGACCCATCCAAGCCTCAAATTCGGCCCTCGGCCACCTTCCATGTTCGGCCCTTGGCCCAAGTGCCATTCGGCCCGTCCGAATCACCTTGTTTGAATTTTCCATTCGACCGTCCGAATCAAAACTGTCCGGGTCTAACCCTGAAATTTGGCCCTCGGCCCGCGTCCAAGTGACCTACTCGGACACTGCAATTCAGACCAGTTGGTCCGAGTACAACTTTTTATCAATTTTTTTAGAAATTTAACCTGACCCGGCAAATACGCAGGAGCGCAAACTGTTGAAACCCTTAGGGTGCTCAGAACTTGATTCTAGCACACGTAATAGGAGAAATCGTAGTGCGTAGCCGCTTGGCAGCTAGAAGTGGGCAGTTGCGAGACCCAAGGACTTAGACGCGAAACGCTGAGCTGTAAAACTTGATTGACCGAAAATGAACAAGGTGACATACGAGAAAATCCTAAACCCTAACAAAACGGCCAGAAAATTGATCTACAAGCCTATCAGGCCCGAAACAAGCGAGAGTGCGTAAGACGGTGAGGAATTGCTTGCTACACTCACATTGAATTTCTGCACTTGAAGTACACTTAAGAAAGCTGAAAGCCTGATTGAGCACAAGTGCACGAGAAACGACACACGCACTGAGTGATCATAAATTGAGGTTTGTATTCAATAACTAAAGAAACTCACTCAAATAAACCACTCAAGGAACCCACCAAGAGGAGAGGACCCAAGACATAGACAAACCATCAAAGTGCAGATTAGGACCAAGCAAGGGGCGCCAATGACGTGGATTTAACAAGTCTACTGAACCTGATCAACAGCTTGGTGGAGCAAGACAACTCGACAATGGCAGAGGAAAGCTTAGACCACTGGTCTAACGAGGAACTCGATTTGAACGTCTTCCCAGATGCTATTCAGCAATTGGTAAGCAGTTACGACGCACACGCTTGGTATGAGCACCGCGGTACGACTGCAAACGCTATCATCGTAGATCTAGAAGAGGAAAGAAAGCTAGCCCGCAAAGCATTGCAAAGCATAGCCGAGTACAATAGGGATCAGCAGGCTAGAAGCCAAAGGCAAAGTGCGGAGTTGCGCAAGGTGCAATGATTGTGAAACTTAGCATGTAGGAACTGAATAGATCACGAGAGGGCCCTAGAGGGGGACTTGACGTTGAGTGAGCTTCTCATGAAGCGAGTGCTAGATAACACAGCTGTAGAACAAAGTGCCGCGGCACTGGCGATATCGCTGCTCGCAGGACTAGGGGCGAACCAAGGCTCAAAGAGCCAGTCCAAAATACTGATCGTTGCCAAGTAACTCGACAAGTACCAACCCCATGACGATCCATACAGCTTTGTTGAGCAGTTTGAGCAAGCCTACGAAGCCAACGACCTCAACGACCTAACTCAACGCTCGCAAGCGTTTGGGCTTTGCCTAGGCGGCAAGGGTAGGACGTGGTATACAAGCCTAGATGTTGTAGAGCAAGCCAACTTCAATGACCTCAAGGATCTCTTCGTCAAGAGATTCGCCAAGCCCGAATATTCCGATAACCTACTAGTATGCTTGATGAACGTCAAGCAGAAAGAGAAGGAGGACATCCGCGACTACGTAACCCATGTGAGGAGTCTCTTCAAGAGAATCCCTTTGGGCGAGCGACTGACTGAAAGAGCAGTTTCGACTGTATTCATTAGCGGAATTCTAGATGAGGAGTTATATAAGGCTTTGGCAGGCAATTCAAGCTTGCAGCGAGACGTGGTGGCTAGAGTGTTCGAGGAAGCCATCAGAGTCGATGATCAGCTGAAAGAGTGGAGCTCTAGGGGCTCGAACGTAGAGGAGACCAACTCGTGAGGTTCAGAGACGGTGTCAGCCTCTAGTGAGCGATCAATCCCATCATCCTAAGATAAGGGGAAAGCCATCGAGACAGATCAAGGCTTGGCTGATGTCAAGTTGGAATTAGCCAAGTTGCGAGACATGTCGAGACGACCAACGTGCCTGCACGTCCAATGCGTGTACTGTGGTGGAAACCACTTACCAGCCGAGTGTCAAGACCCTAGGTCAAGACCTTGTGCTAACTGCGATAGGTTTGGCCATGACATCGTGTAATGCAGATTACCAAGAAGACTTCTGCACTCACAACCCTACGGCTAGTCTTACCTAGCGAACAGGCTGCAGCCATTCCTTGGAAGGGGAGCCCCATCGGCCCTTCCCGCGCCTAACGATATGAAGCCAGCCATTCCTAGGATGGAAATAAATTCTACGGGCATCCCTAGACCTCCTGGACCTTACGTGACCCATCCACCACCGAGCAATGCTCCATTCCACTATGTGAAAGAGCCAAGTGAGGAAGAAACCTATATATACCCTTATGTCTCGCATGACGACGAGGGCAACTCTATCCTCATGGACTATCGACCCGTGCCGGTGATGGTGTTAGGAAGAGGATGAGGTAGAGGCCTAGGAGGGCAGACGCAGGATCCAGTCACTTGTTGGACTTGTGGTCACCCCGGTCATTTCTCATCACGCTGCCCTGAAAGAGAGCAGCAAAACAGAGACAAGGCTGACCAAAGGTGCACAGAGTGCGGAATCACCCATCTCTTTGTAGATTGCCTAAAGTGAAAGCCATCTTCTAGCTCAGCCAACGTATCATCTGTCCCATTGGGGCTGTTTGGTGTCGAAAACCTCGATGGGGAGGCCATGCCTATAACATTGCCGGTCATGACCCGAGCCCAAACAATGTAGGTTGGCATCTCTCTACCAGGACCTAGCAACATTGACGCAGCCTCGATAGGGAAGAAAAGCCGCAGGCGGAAAAAGAAGAGATTGGAAGCTAAAGTCGCACTAAAAACCGAGAGTGCTATGACTCTGCCTGCTGGAAAGAACGTTTTAGACAGAGGCAGAGACTTCAGTCCCTAACACGGCCGAAAAGGGAAGCGCTAAGGTAGGGGTGTTGAGTGTTGAAATGACCTATTTTTTGGCTGATTTTTGTTATTTTTGAGAGCTGAATGGTTGATTTTATGAGATGATTGATTTGTTTGGAAGTGTTTTGAGAGTGTTTTGGATAGGTTGGAATGGTTTTATTAAGCTCATGATGTTTATTAGTAGAGATGTGAAGTTCTGTTGATGTTCTGATATGTTCTGATTGGTCCTTATAGCTTCTATTGAGCTTCTGTTTTGTTCTGTTTTGTCTCTGTATGGAAGGATAGAGTATTGATTGATAGGGTTTGAGATTGTTTGAAAGCTTATTGAGCCATTTTTGATGGTTTGGAATGGTTTTGGTATGAGTTATGTGGTTCTAATGCTTTCTGTTGACCTTCTGTAACTCTTTGTTGAGCTTCCGTGAGCCTCTGTAGACCTTCTGTATGCTTCTGTATGTGTTCTGTTGGATGAGAGTGTAGCTTGGGAAAGTTTTCTAGCCTTGGAAAGAGGTGAATACAAGTGCAAAAGAGCTAAAAGAAGTCAAATAAGTAGCTGCTGAAGACTCAAGTAAAGACTGGAGTGAAGTGACAGTGGTGAGCTATGAAAAGACACTGTAGTGGCTCTGGTGCCTCTTCATATCAGACATACCTCTTGGGAGGTGCATCCACGACCGAAGAAGGCTTATTGAGGGATATTATGAGAGTATTGTAGTGAGGATATGATGTACTATTGATGGAGAGAGAGTGTGTGTGTGTGAGAGAGATAGTAAAATCTATGAAAACAGTGTGATTGTATATGAGAGATTGAGGAAGAGAACTATGAAGACATTGAAGATGAATAATATGTGATGTATTTCCATTCAAAGATTGTATATTCCTTTTTGTTCTTTGTTCTATTGATGGATTTTGTGAAGATGTTGAAGATTATGATTGATTTTATCAAATCCGTGGGAGATATCTACTATGATGCTACGTGAAGAATTGTTGTTTTCTTTGTTTTGATGATCAAAGGAATGAAATAAAAGCTTGTTGATGTTACAAGATATATTTTCTTGCAAGAGAATTCCCTTTTCCTTGGTGTTCCTCTTGGGACTCCATGTTTTTGGTGCGCAGCCGAGGAAAGCTTGCCATCAACAAGCACCAGAAGAGGCTAAAAATGAAGAAAATGGCATTGCCAAGAAGAGGAGAATTCAATGGATGTTTGTAAAGTTCCTTCTTCCACTGAAGCGTTGGAATTTCTCATAATCAAAGCCACTTTCCACAAGAAGTTCATTCCACAATGGCAGAAACATATCACCATCATGATGCATGCTCTATGTGGTGGACAGTTTCCTCTTCCTGTTGAAGCAGTGGAAACTTGCATCTTGGTGGCAAACTGTTTGGGAACAAACTGAAGAAAAAAAATGGAGAGAATGACCATCCATGGAAGATTTGGCATTCATTGAGAAGTTTCTAGACATCATCAAGTGGGAGATTGTGAAGAAGCTTCAGGAGTCGTGGTTTGTAGAGGTTCACGAAGACAAGAAGGAAAAAAGCTGGAATTTGATCGTGGATGCTCAACAGCAAGATACATGGGATGCTTGGTGCATTGATAATCTTCTGTTTGTTCAATTAGCAACCCACTGGAAGTTGGTAGACAGAGTGTTCTTTACAACATACACTATTGAAACCATCAGAAGCTGGCATTACTATGATGATGGCACCACCACAATGCTTAGACGTATGCATTTTGACACCTTCAGAACCGAATACCTTTCTCTGTGCAGTGGTATGAAAGCAAAATTCAGAGACGTTGAAAAGGAAGAAGTAGAAGAAATGTTGGCAAGAGAGTCCTCCAGAGACTGAAGCCTTCTTTTATCCCTCTGTGGAGCACTAACAACAGAGTGGAGCCAACCCCCTGATGAATGACACAATAAAGAGGCAAGCGTTAGAACGAGTCCAGAGGTACGTGAGAAGAGATAAAGCAAAAATCAAAGCTGAGAACGAGCTCGCAGGAGAAGCCGCCTTTGGCGCCCTTGCCGAACTCTTTACAGAAGTCCCAATGGCACATCAAGCCTTTCCTCCTCCTGCTGGAGGTCCACTTCCAAGCCAGATCCGTCCTGGAAATATTGATGACAGGCCAGCAAATGTAGTTCCATTGCTAGTTTTTAAGGGAGAGTACAATGAAGACCCTGATCTTCATGTAGCAGAGTTTATGGTAGCATGTGTGGCTAATAATGCTAGAACCCCTGAGCATTGGTTAGCAATATTCCCCGCCACTTTCAAGGGCGCGGCGTTTCAGTGGTATGAGAGACAAGCAGCAGGAAATTTTGGCACATGGGACGACCTGAAGTTGGCCTTCCTCACTAAATTCAGGCGTGAAGGTTTTGAAGAGCAGATGCGAGAGGAATTTATGAATTTAAGTCAGTCCTCTGGAGAAAGAGTAGAAGCTTATGTCTCACGATTGGAATCCATCCTGAAGAGATGGACTAACCATAATCTAGATGATGGCATTCAGAAGGGAGTGTTTCTCAGAGGATTATAACCAGAAATCCGTAAGTTTGTGGAGCTGCAAAGACCAGCCACACTGCAAGCTGCAACAGAAGGTGCAAGACTGTACAATGAAGTGGAAGCTAGATTGGCGATAAATCCAGGAAGAGGAGTCCTACCTCCTCTGATGTCAGGAATGATGTACCCACCAAATGCAATCCCAGGGACAGTCCCCTACCCCTACCAACAGATGCCCCTAGTATCACAGTACAATGTACCAAATCCACAGTGGCCACAATCAATGCCTCAAATGATGGTTCAACCACAACAACAATGGTCCCAACCAATTTCCCCAATGCCAAATCAGCAACAACAGTGGAACCTTATCAACTGGAGCCAACAGCCAACAGTTCAAACAGGAGCTCTGAATGAGAATCAGAACAGAGACCCCTCTACACCAGCCCAACCTGTTTATGCAGTGATTATGGAGACTCCTCAAAACCCTACTGTCAGTACCTGGGGAGGAGAAAGCTTGAAGGATTATTTATCCAACTCAGTTGCAAATATCAAAAAAGAGTTGATGGATGTGATTACAGAGCAACTACAGACATTGAAAGTGAATACCGCTAGCATATCCAACGTTGCAGGAGCAGGAAGAGATGTGATGCGGTCAAATACTTGGTGTGGTAAGTGTCATCAAGCAGGCTATTTTGCCACTGAATGTACACAAAAGCCAATAGCCCCTAGAGCTTTCTGTTCCTACTATTTGTGGAAGAACCATACAGAGGATATTTACTCTCTGAAGGAGATGCATGATAGGAGAAGGAAGGAAGAAGACGCAAGATTCAACTTGCTGGTATCCAAAATGACAACATAGAATATTGGACCAAAGCCTAGAGAGTTTGGTCCTAATTTCGGTCCAAGGAGGTTTCCATCCCAAAGTTACAAAGGAAGACAGTCTGGAGGTGGTCAGAGATCAGAAGTGGAGTGTTACAGATGTGGAGAAAAGGGACACATTTCACCAAATTGTCCAAATCCTAGAAGGTCAGTGGAGCATAAGCCCTTATGCAATAGATGCAAAGGAGAAGGCCACACTGCAAAAGACTGTCCAAGCCTAGCCCCAATGAAAAACAGTGCTACTGATAATCCGGCCAAGGCCCAAGAGCCTACCTCCAATTTAGTGGAATTGGAAGTTGCTACCATTACGCATGCAAAGAAGAAGGAACCACCTATCCAGAAAGAAAATAATCCTCTTGCCAGAACAGTGAAGTTCAATCTTCCACCATAAGAACAGAACAGAACAGAGCCTTACAGTGTCGTACAAAGCACTACAGTGCCACAGAGAGTCACAGAGACAATTCCAGGGACAGGACCAGAGGTCCAGGAGATAGAAGAGGAGGCGGTGCCACAAGTGGCAGAAGAAGTTCCCATGATGCCCCTGTTGGAAGAAAAAAGGAAAATGAAAATGGGTGTTGCCCCATTCCCTAACCGGTTAGAGAAGCCAGTGGATCCTATTAAGGAATACGATCTGGTCAGAGATCTAAATACCTTTAAACCAAACCTCACATTCCGACAATTATTGATGTTGTCTCCCAGTTGCCGAAAAAGGTTCAAAAAGTATACTGACAAGAAGACGTGGCTTAAGGATTGCTCCCTCAACAGCAACAAAGTCCAACAAAGCTCCAGAGCTTGTAAAAGAAGTGGACGTGGCTAACGGCTTCCTAGATCCGGGTACCCCAGAGACTAGCATGTGGATAGAAGGGTGCTATTGCAAATGCACTGATTGATGGTGGCTCATCAATGAACATTATGACAGATGTGACAATGAAGGATCTAGGCCTACAAGGTGTGCAACCAACTCAATGGCTCATCAGACTGGCGGATCAGAGCAGAATCAAGCCTTTGGGCATTCTCCCATATGTGAAGACTACAGTGGCTAGAAAAGATTATTGGCTAACATATTTGGTGGTGAAGCCAAACTCTTATGGTACATCCTACCCCCTATTACTGGGCAGACCATGGCTTTTTGAAGCCACATTGGTTCAAAGGAATCTTGACCTTGGGTAGAGGACCTAATAAAGTGGTGCTGAAGCTATATGGTGCTCAAAAAGGACATGGATCCACCTCCTTGGAATTATCTTCTGACTCCCCCAATGAGGCTACAGATGGAACATCAGCAAACGAAGATGCTGTCAAACAGATCCTTCCCAAGAAAACAGTGGCACGTTCCTTAATAGTGGATACTGTAAGCCAACTCCCAAAAGATACAAAGTCCCTGTCAATGGGTGAATACTTTCTGCCTGAACCAGGAATGATTTTCGAAATCACTTCTGACAGTGAGATAGAAGCATGGATGTACTGCTCCCCTGTTACATGGCCATAGTAGAGCCAGAGACAGAGGCAGAAGATGAAATAGAGAACATGTTCTTCTCTTACAGAGCTCCTACAGAGACAGAGACAGAGACAGAGACAAAGACAAAGATAGAGACAGAGACAGAGACAGAGACCGGAGAGGATGGAGATGATATTGAAGAAGAATGTTATGAAAGCGAGATGGAAGAATCTATCCCACCTGAAGAGGATACATGTGAAGAAGAAGTTCCAGAAGCATCAGAAGCAGACGAGCTCATGCTATGGGACAGAATGGCGATGGTACCATTTGGTCCTGGTAAATGGATTTTCTCATATGCAAAATCTTTATAAGAAATGGATAAAGAAGAACAAGCCATCTTTCACCAATGGCTTATGCCGCCCTCACCCACCTTTGCCAAGAAAAGATGATGATGATGCACCGTGCCAACAAGCACCAGTCTCATGATTCCAACAAGCATCAAAGGGTCCCTGTTATGTGATGTTCCTGGACGCGTCATCAGAAGATGAGTCTTCAAGCCAAGAGGTAACTAATCGTAAAACCAAACTCGAAACGGCTCTAATCCCATTTCAACATCTCAAGGGGCAACCTCAGTCTCCACCAAAAGAAGAAGTTGGTTCTAGTGGGACATCAGAAGAGGACACCACCCCCTTTAAGGAGTCGGATCTATATCCAGAAGCAGTCCGTGGGACCTTCATCCGTGAAGTAGAAGGTGAAAAGCAGTTAACCTTTGTGGATGTAGATGGCACTGAACGCCATTTGAAGGTCGGTAGCAGCCTACCAGAAGAGGAGTTGTCAACTTTGTACAACTTGTTGAAAGAGAATTTGGACTTGTTTGCGTGGTCTTACAAAGACCTAAAGGGGATTGATCCCACAATATGTCAGCATCATATTGACTTGGAGCCTGATGCCAAGCCTTTACGGCAACGACAGAGGCGAATGAACCTGAATTATTCCACATTGGTAAAAGCAGAGCTGCTGAAGATTCTGGAAGCCGAGTTCATCTATCCAGTGGCAAATAGTAAATGGGTCTCACCCATTGTGGTTGTACCCAAGAATAATGGCAAGCTTCGTATATGTGTGGATTTCCGCAAGTTGAATTCCAAGACGAAGAAGGATCACTTTCCAATTCCTTTCACAGACCAACTGTTGGACACACTGGCAGGACATGAGCTTTATTCCCTTCTGAAATGATTTAATGGATATAACCAAGTGCAGATAGCAGAAGAAGACCAAGCCAAAACAACCTTCACCACAAAATGGGGGACCTATGCTTACAGAGTGATGCCGTTTGGGCTCTGCAATGCCCCTGCTATCTTCCAGCGAGTGATGATGGACGCATTCCAAAATCATGTGCACAACTTTATTGAGGTATATTTGGATGACTTCTGTGTCTATAGTTTGATCCGTGAACACTGGGGACATTTGGAGCAATGCTTTGACCGATGCTGGGAGTATGGGATTTTCCTCAACCCCGACAAATGCATCTTTGGGGTCTCTTCTGGAGTTCTGTTGGCCCACATTGTCTCTGCACAAGGGATATCAACAGACCCTGCAAAGATCAAAAAGATTGCAGCTCTGATAGCACCCACCAACCTCAAACAGTTGAGGGGATTCCTAGGCCATGTGGGTTACTACAGAAGGTTCATAGCCCATTTTGCAATAAAGGCAACCTCCTTGCACAAGCTTCTGAGGAAAGATACAAAGTTTATTTGGACAGAAGAATGTGACACAGCCTTCAACACTCTAAAGCAGTGTCTGATTGAGGCACCCATTCTGCAACCTCTTGATTGGATGAAGGAGTTCCGTGTGCACACTGATGCATCCATTAAAGGTTTAGGCACAGTTTTATGCCAAAAGGGCCCCTCGAAATTAGATCAACCGATCTATTATACAAGCCGAAAAGTCACTGATAGGGAACGGAACTATACAATGACAGAGTTGGAGTGCTTGGCAATGGTGTTTGCCCTAGAGAAGTTTCGCCACTACCTACTGTCTACTCACTTTAAATTTTATGTGGATCATGAGGCCCTATCCTTCCTGATGAACAAAGCGGACGTGAAAGGACGACTGATGAGATGGCTCCTTCTATTCCAGGAGTTCGACTTTGAGGTGATTACCAAACCTAGTCGTTCCCATGTTCTGGCTGATCATATGTCGCGTATCCCACAGGCTGCAGACAAGGAGCACGATGATCCGGACCTCCCTGATGCTTCCCTATTCCTGGTCAAAAGTGTAACTCCCTGGTATGTAGACATTGCCAATCTGCTAGCAACCCAACAGTACCCTCCTGGAATTTCTAGTCGGGAAAGGAAGAAGCTCATGTTAGAATCAGCCCCCTACACTCTGTTAGGCGGTGCACTGTACAAGAAAGGCAAAGATGAAGTGCTCAGAAGATGTATTGCAGGAGATGAGATTGGGATTGTTCTGAAGGCTTGCCATGACAAGCCGTGTGGAGACCACTTTGCAGGAGAAGCTACAGCTAGGAAAGCTCTATTAGCAGGTTACTGGTGGGCCGACCATCCACAAGGATGCTTATGATTACTGCAAGCGATGTGATGCTTGTCAGCGAATGGGGAAATCCACCAAGACCAGTGCTATGCCACTGCAACCTATCCTTCCTTTGATGCCATTTGAGAAGTGGGGCATCGACTTCGTCGGCCCAATCGATCCTCCCACCAGAAGAAAACAGAACAGATACATCTTGGTATGTACAGATTATGTCACAAAGTGGTGTGAAGCCAAAGCCCTAAAGCGGGACAATGGTAACAGCGTGGCCCTATTCATGTACGAGAATATCATCACCCATTTTGGAAATCCCCTAGAGCTGGTAAGTGACAGAGGTACTCATTTCATTAATAAAGTCATGGAAGAGTTGACAGAGCTGTATAAGATCCGTCATCGCAAGTCCACTCCTTATTACCCCAGAGCCAACGGCCAAGTCGAAGTCACGAATCGCATCCTCTGCTCGATCCTGACAAGAACAATTGCCGCACATCATCGTGATTGGGATGATCGACTTACAGAGGCCCTCTGGGCATACAGAACCTCCCATAAAGCAGCAACATGACAGACACCCTTCCAGCTGGTGTATGGTATAGAAGCGGTTTTCCTTGTTGAACTGGAATTGCCCTCTTTGCGAGTGGCTATTAAAGAGAGTTTGGGGGACGCTGATTCACTGCAACGCCGTCTCTTGCACTTGGAATGTTTGGACGAAACTCGCAGGATGGCTCTACAGTGCATGGAAGCCACGCAAGCTCGACGTAAGGCTTACCATGACAGCTTCATCAAGCACAAGGAGTTCAAGGAAGGTGATTTGGTCCTAGCCTATGATTCACGATTTGGCAAGTTTCCTGGCAAGCTTCAACAGCGGTGGATGGGCCCATATAAGGTACTTGCTGTCAACCCTAATGGCTCTGTCCAAGTGCAGACCATTGATGCCTTTGATGATCCCTTCCTGATCAATGGATATCGCCTGAAGAAGTACTTCCCTCCTTGGGGATCTTGACAATCACGTTCACCTGATCCTTTCCCCCATTGGCGTGGCACTGTAATTCTTATGATGCTACTTCTGATAGCCGTTCTTCAGCCACTCCTGATGAGGTGGACACAACCCTCTGTCCCCTCAACCCCACCTCCCGCCCCTGATCTCTTATCCTCTATTTTCCACCAGCGACAGTGGCGAGGATGGTTCTGACACATGGTATTTCTACCATTCTCCTTGTTACTTGAAAGAAAAAAAAGAGATATACATATCGGTCATGGGAGAAAAGGACTTCGGTCCCTGTCATGCCAACCTATTCTTCGAGAAAAGGTGGAGACACCCTCGGGAATAGGGGAAAACAAGAAAAAAAAACTGTTATGGGAGAAAAGGAAGAAATTCCCTGTCATAGCAGGCCTCATTCCAAGCAAAGGTGGTAAACACCCTTGGGCGGGAAGCTAGCTGTGGAAAAGGTGGTAACACCCCGCAGTTCAGGATAACTGACTCACCAGCAGCAAATTGTCCAAAAGAAATTTGAAGCCACCTCCCTTGGTGCGATGTCTCTGCAACTTCATCAGTCTGTCTGTCCCCTTTCGCAGACGAACTTTTCTACAACCAATTGAAGTACCAGATTTGTTGGCTACCTCCCTGGGTACGCCTCTTCAACACCAGACGACACGATCTTGATCGACAAACAATTGAGTGATGTGAGCTTTCATCCTAACCGGATGGGGAAGTGAGTATGGTTGCCCTCTGTAACTATCAACAGAGAGTGAGACAGAGGGTGGGGTGAGTGCCCAATCTTTTCCCTTCAAATCAAATGAGAGGTGAGAAGTGTGAATGAAGTGTTGCACGCACGGGATGGGCCTCTCAATGCACAAAGCACACGATCTATTCTTGTGCGCTGCACCATAAGGCTCCCTGTCCTTCCTTTTTGCACAGTATGCCAGCACAGGGCGGGATGCACAGTTGCACCATCAAATGCGCACAAGGCATACAACCTTTGCACAAGTGACTGTGAGGATTACATCAATGGGTTTCAGGACATGGCTGCCCTCCTGTATCTTTCAACAGAGCGTGAGACAGAGGGGAGGCTGAGTGTGACTGGTGTTTCCTCAATCACTTATTGAGAGGCGAGATTTGAGGGACATTACGACACTTGGAGTCTTTCCCTATGCACCCACGGGATGGGTCTCTGCCGTCATCACAGGACACGTCACTTTGTTCTGTACACTACACTATAAGGTGAGATATGGGTTTCAATCATTATTCCTCGAGTGATATCAGTAATGGGGCGAGTGATAGTTCTTTCATTCCATTTGAGTGACTGTGAGTTGAGTGCAAAATCCCTTGTCCTCGACAAATTTCCTGCGATTCCTTCAACCAGCTACCTCCCTGGGTGCTGCCGCGTGGTCCCTGCCGCGACGGATGTGTGCTGTGAAGATGCCTTGGTATCTCCTGCAGCAGCCAACAACAACACAGGACGTGCCATCGATAATCAACCTTAATTCTCTACAATATGGGCCAAGTTTTTCTAACCCTACCCCTTCTATTTCTCAATGACGGTCAGGTTTTAAGTGTGGGGACATTAGCAGTTGGTCTGATGTGTGGTCCTAGGTCCTTGTTGCTCGGTTAACCCTATCCATTAAAATTTTAAGTGTGGGGACGCGTCCCTGCGCGTCTACATTGCATACCCCTCTGCATATGCTTCAACCTGCTAATGCCTCTATGCCATGACTTGCCTTTATCCTAATGGGGTCCCTTCCCAACCCACCCATTCATTTTTCACCCACCCTCGAGGCTGTTCCCTTGCAGTTTTCCTTCATTCCCTGATTTTGCTGTTATGCCATGTGCACGCACCCTACGTTCATCGAAATCCACATCCAATCTTATAGCCTTGTTCGTCCCTTTGAACTGTCCAATTTTCCTTTTTACCCACCCTTGTTCTGGTGCACAGTTCTCGAGTTATTCATTTTGAAGCATTTTGCGCACATTAGCCGGTTTTCCATGTGAACGCGCTTTTCTTGCTTCGGACCGGTGATATGACATCATAGCCCTGACAACCACTTTCTCCCTGACATTTTTCCTTTTTACTCCATGTCCTTCCGATGCCCGGTTTGTCCAATATTAATTTTTGCAATTTTTTCGGGACCTTTTCGTGCGTCTTTTTGACATTTTTCCATGTGAACCTGCCCTGTTTGCATCGGAATTCCAGTTTGATTTGACAGCTGTGTCCATCGCGCCTTCCCCCACCTTTTTCCTTTTTCCTCCATCCTTTTTTGACTTCTCGATTTTTAATTTTTAATTTTTAAATGTGTTTTCGGGTGTATTTTTGGTGTTTTTCGCATGTGAACCCCTCCTACTTCCCCCGGACCTGCGTTCTAACATGACAACCCTGTGCGACCCCTTCCTACAGACATTTTTCCTTTTTACTGCATGTCATTCCAGCAAGCGGTTCGTCCAATATTAATTTCCGATTCCATTTTCGAGTCTGTTTTTTGGGTTTTTTCCATGTGAACGCATCTTATCTCAGTAGGAACCATGTTTTGACATGATAGGATTGTCGGACCCATCTTTCTGCACATTTTTTCTTCTTCGTGCACTTCATTCCGATGTACGGATCTTTCGATATTAATTTTCGTTTGCGTTTTTGGACCCGTTTTTCGTGTTTTTTGCATGTGAACGCCCTTTTCCCCCCCAGAACCCCTGTTGCACGTTTCCTCTATCTTCCCCCTGCTGTCCTGCACACTTCTTGTTTTTACGCTATTTTGTTTCAATGCCGAGATTGGGAGATATTCATTTTTCCTTGTTTTTACGTGTCTCGCACGACTCGTCCTGCGCGCGTGAACGCGCCCGTTTTTTATTTCACGCATCTCCACACGCCCTGGTCGCGTCCACGTGCCCCGTATCGACATCCCGATGCTAGTCCAATCCCGTCACGGCAAATTTTTTTACCCCGCCCCATGCACGCGTGCGTGACAGAGACACGCCTTTCCTTTATTTAATTTATTTATTATTTTAACCAAACACACCTTTTATTTATTATTATTTTTTAAAAACATTTTATTATCTCCCTTCCCCCACGGGCACCCTCCCCTATCCCCCCCACCCCCCTTTCTCTCTCCCCGATACCCTCCCCCCAACCACCTTTCCCCCCCATCTCCCCCACTTTCATCTCCTCCTGCCCCCTCCCATCCCTTCCTCCCCTTCCCTTCCCCTTCTCCTCTTCTCCATCTCCCTGCTTCCTCCTCCTCATCTCCTTTCGCCTCCTCCTCTTCTCCTCCCTCCCTCCTCTCCCCTCTCCTGGGCCCCCGCCCTGGATGCTGACAAACGTCGCCGCCTCCTCGTGGACACTGCCCAACCGCTTGGCGTAGATGCCCCCAGCGCCCCTCTTCTCATCGCCCCAGTGTGGCCGCCGCCACCTGCCGTGAGGCCTCCCGCCAGTCGCCGCCTCGCTGGCCCTGCCCCGCCTGGGCATCGCCTGCGGCCTTCCCCTCCGCCGCCGCAGCCTGCGCCTAGTCTCCCGCCGCCACGCCAGCGCCTAGTCCCCTGTAGCCGCCCGGCCGTTCGCCAGTCCCCCTAGTGCGCCAGCTACCCGCCATCGGCCGCCATTTCGCCCGCCGCCTGCCCCTGTTGGGCCTCTGCCTCCCTCGCACACCACCAATCCCACATCCCAATCCCACCCCCCTCCACCTCCCAACCCCCCCATAAGCCCCCCTTCACCCCCCAATACCCACCCACCTCCCAACCCCCTCCACAGGCCCCCACTCCCACCCACTCCCACACCCAACCCTCCACAGGCCCCCAGTCCCACCCAGTCCCACCCCACCCCCCACAAGCCCCCATTCCCCCCTACCCATCCAAATCCACCCCACTCCACCCCCACAGGCCCCCGTTCCCCCCAATCCCTCTTACGCCCCGTACCCCCCGTCAAGACCTCAAAAACGAAAAAACAAGAAGAAACCCGCGGCAACCCCTCTTTAGCCCCTGAGCCCTATCATACGAAAGGGTGTGTGCGCGCAGAGTTGTTCGTGCGAGTTCGTGTCCGTTCGCGGTTTCGTGCACACTTAGCGGCCGTTCACGCGCAGGACGCGCGTTAGCTTGTCCGTGCGGTGGTGTGCACCAGCCAGTCATTCACATGCAGCTGACACGCAATCCATTCCTAGTACATATTCCCGAATTTTTAATTTCCAAACCCAAAAAACTTATAAAAATTCAAAAATTCATTAAAAATCAATTTAAATCCAAAAAATTACAAAAAATTCTTTTAAAAATTCATTATCTTTTTGCAGTCAATTGAAATATTTTTTCAAACTGAAAATCTCAAAAAAACATTCAAAAAATTTTAAAAGTAAAAATTCTTTCAAAAATACACACAAAATGAGAAAAAATTCATTAAAATTTGTAAAAATACCATTTTAATTGCAAAAAATTTACTGAAAATTCCATTAACTTCTTTACTTATTTTTGGAATATTTTCTAAGTTGAAAATGCTGTGCCAATTTATTCCATTATTATTTTATGGCAAAAATGCTACATTAAATGCCTAAATTCATGAAAAATCCTCTTTAATTCCAAACACAAGCTTAAAAATCTGAAAAAATCCAGATACCTTGGTCACACATGGTGGATTGATGCTGAAAATCTTCAACATTTTTATATGTGTTTCATTGTCAAAATTTTGCCACAAAGATCAACCAAAACATGAAAACAAAAACATTACAACAAACAAAAACACATAAAAGCCAAAATACACAATCAACAATACACAACATTTATTTTTTAAAAAAATTAAAAAATAACAACAACATATAAGCCATCAGTCATCCAAACAAATTCATCTATACTAATCTTGCTATGTCATGTGTCCAATTATTTTCAGTTCGTGGTTTTTCTTTTTGGATTGCTGACCTACATTTTGGGGATTGAGACGTGCGCATTCATTGCATACACATACATCCACTTCCAGGTATTTTTTCTTTTATTTTTTTTATTTTTTTCGCTACTCCAAAATTCACGCTTAATTTTTAACATGAATCCTAAACACCACCATGGCACGCGCACTCGCGCCAAACACACCTTTTCTAATTAAAATCAACCAGTCGTTCACTTAGCACGCGTTATGTGCGCTTAAGAGACACCTTAATATTTTTAATAATAATAAACCAAACGTCACAAAAGCACGCGCTGGTAAAAAAGTGCTCCACATCACCTTAATTTTTAATAAATGAATTTGCATTTAGAGACCTCAGTCTGGTATCGAAGTCCGGGTTGCGGGTTGCGTTAAAGCACCGCTCCAACCTAATAATTCGTAATTAAAATTTTAAGAAGGAACCGCCATTTTCTTGTTAAGGTTTAACACTTAATTAAAAATTCACCCATTTCTTAATAATTCATAAAATAAACCCTTCATTAAATTAATTCCCCCTCACTGCACTTATTTCTCCTTTTTAATGAACTCGCTTCATGGGATGGGCACGTCCAAGTCTTTAGTTGACACTGATGGTCAAGTTATGGTCCAGTCTTGATGTCCGTTGTTTTTTTTTATAGTCTGATTTGTCCATGTGTTACGGTTAAGGGTACGGTGTTTAGTTTTTTTCTTTATTGCCTGATACGGGGATTTGAGTGTTTGCATGTTGCATAGCATGAAGCTTTCGGTCGCATATGTGTAGAGGTCATGTCAAATTTTTTCTAGGCTGTGGTTTGCTTGGGGATAGTTGGTCGAGTCACGTTTTACCACCTCGATTGATATCTTATCCTTGGTTTTCGTCTGTTGCTTTGCAGGCATTCTCTTTGTTTGTCTGTGTTTGTGGTGTGTGTGTGTAACCATCTGAATGGTGCCCTCTCGTACTCCTCCCCCGATTTAGTATGTTACTTTGGCTTTACATGATTATTCTTTGTTACTGGATTCGAACATTGTCGCTAAAGCGGGCTTGTCCAAGTTCGTGAGCCTTTCTTTCCCACTGTTTCCAGATGATCCTACCATTTGTGAGGAGTTTTTAACCTCTTACAGTAAGAGGTCTAGTCCAGTCCGTGGCACTACTGTTCTTCTGACACCGAAGAGTCTAGGCAAGGCTCTTGGTCTGCCATATCGTGGGGAGTCTGTCCCTGCTGCCAAACAATTGTTTGCCAATGACGATATTTTGAAGCTGTTGCAGAAGCAGACTCAAGATGTTCTTGATCCGAAGAAGATCATTACCACGTCAGGAGTCGGTGTCTCCATGATTTCCAATCCCCTATGGAAACAGCTCTGCCAATTCCTTCAGGACAGGTTCATGCCTGCAAAATCCCCATCTCATTATCTTTCCAAGGAGTTGTTTACAGCTTCACGAATGATTTTGAAAGGCATAACTATTGATTGGAGTACCTACCTCCTCTCCAAGATGGATCACCATTTTATCCGAGCTACTCGAGGAAATGTGACTAATGTTACATTTGGGTCCTTCCTCTATGTCTTCTTGCTACATGCTGCCCCTGCAAAGGAAGTTCCTTTGCCTCCAATTGATCCTCCAGAAGTTCCTCTTCCGCCTCATAATGAAGATGATGATGTGATAATTGAGGATGATGATTCTCCTCCTCCCCTTGTCATTCAGAGAAAACGCCTCAAGAGGGTGGTTGAGTCAGTGCCTATTCCTCCTCCAGTTCCAGTGACAGTTCCTGCCCAGTCTTACAGCACCTTGCCTGCATTCCTTCAGATGCCAAATCTTTTCAGAGCCCATAGAGACGGGATGCTAAAACTTACTATTCCTTTTGTTCACCACCTGGTAACATGAGATGCTATTCCATTCCTCTGCAAGGATATCTAGAGTTCTATTGAACTTTCGATGACTGTCTGTATCCAACAATTATATTCTTCATTTTATGATGAAGTTCAGTAGTCTAAGGAGGAACTGAATAAGACCAATACTGAGTTAGCCTCTACTCAGGAGAAATTCTATGACCTTTGTACGCAAATGGAGCAGCAGAGTAAGCTCATGGATACTGAGAAAGCTAAAATCTCTAAGTTGAAAGCTGAGTTGGCAGAAGCTAGGTCTCAAGTGGTTGCTGTAACAGAGGAAAGGGATAAGTTACAGAAGGAGAGTCAAGAGATGAAGGAGGTGATAGCTGCCCAAGCAGAGAAGTTTAAATCCACCACAGCTATCTTAGACCAGAGCAATGCTCGAATCCAGCAACTCAAAGATCAGTTGGCTCAGTCTCGGTCTAATACACAGAGTCCTGTGCAACTAGTTTCTCTTTTATCCCCTGCAGACTTGGCAGCTCTTCAGAGACAGGCTACATTATGTCCCTTATTTCAGGCCAAGGTGGAAAGATTGCAATCTCGCATGGATTTATTATGGTCTTCTTTTGAGCAATATCAAGAATATGTTCCACCAGATCATTCCTTTTTTGTCCATTATCAACAATAGAAGTTTGCCTTCTATATAAAACTTTCCACCATGGATTTACCTATTCCAGAGGATAGATGGAGTGGGGCCTGGTCATCTGATTTGCTGATAGAAGTAGTGAGGATGGTTTTTGAAGACTCTGTCACTCCAGATACGATGCTTCTATCCTATACGTATTTGAGGGGCGATTTACTGATTCCAGATGATGAAGATCTGGCTTGGTATGTCGGAGATGTGGTATTGCAAGCTTCTTTGTATGTCCGACATTTGGAGTTGAGGATTGATGAGATGTTCCATGGATATTCTTCAAAGGTGGCTGAGTGTCCTGAGTTTTCATGGCACACTATGGTTGATGCTGTCATTTTGAATCACCGTCAGGTCAAAGCTTCAACTCATGCCCCAAAACATTAACCAACTGAGGGTGGATCTTTTAGCCTATCTCTCCAACCAACCCCCATTTGATACTTCTTTCTTTGAAGCCTATCATCGTAGATCAGCTTTAGGTCCGTCCTTACCATGCCTAACTCATTATCAACAAATGGCTCATAGGTATGATGCTTGTCTTTCCCTTTTTCAATCTAACCCAAAGGTCATTTTACCCCTTCTTTTCCAACCTCAAGGATCTCCTCAAATTCCTATATTTACCCATTGTTCTTTTATTGAAGATCGAGTTTTTCTACCTCCTGATCCTTGTCCTTCCCCATCCCCTGACATTCTATCAACTTTTCCTGCTTATCTTTTAACGCCTTTCTTAACCGAATTTCCTCAATTTTCAGCAAATCCATCTTTAATCCATTCTTCATTTTATGATTTTTCCTATCCATTGCTTCATCATCTTTCATTAGTCCCTCTTCCGTCTCCTAACACTTCTATTCCTAATCCTCCTCAGTTGGTTAGTGGGTATCAAGGTTTTGATCAGAAGATTCTTCAAAGAAGAGGCTGGAGTTCAAATGATTCCCTTACTGGACCTCAAATCAATTGGCCATTGATCCCAGGAGAATGGATAAGTGCTAGTCAGGCTTATCAGAATTGTCTACATTTTGCTTAGCAATATTCTCAGTCTGCAAATCCTTCTGTGCGCTTAACTGCTCATTTTACTTGGTACCTAGCGTATATGCATGGGCATTCCCATAATGATTCAAAACCTATTCCAAAGTTTTGCATGAATGTCAATGTGAGCATTGATTCCCAGCAACTAGATGTCTTTTACTTTCATGGCCTTTGTTTGCCTAGCAGATACCTTGTCTTATTGGAAAGGATATGCTACCTTCAATTCTTTCAGAATCCTCCCAAGACATTTGTAGATGAATCCTTGTCCATGGATCGTTTTTGAAATCACCAAGCTTTTAAAAGGGATCATCTTCATTGATACCTTTGCAATGTATTGTGGATGATTTTTAATGATAAATCTCTCTTTTTGGAGGAGTCATTCAGATGGTTGTGTTGTGTGTAGTGTTTGTGTTGTGGGTTAATTTATGTGATAAGATCGTGGTGGTTGCCTATTCGATTTGCTTTCGTGCGAGCTACATTTTTGGAGAATTGCGGTGATGGTGTTGCTGGTTGGATAGTTTAAGATGCTGATGCAGAAGAAGAAATCTCTTATATCCTTTACAAGTTTGTTGTGATTTCCAGTTTGATAAGAAGTGTTAATGTATAAAGGGTTTTCCTTTCGTTGTATTCTTTATATCAGATACAGGTTATAAGTTGGGGTCGTGGTTGGATGGACTGTTTTTGAAGATTTATTGAAGATCAAAGTTGAGCTCTTGAATAAACTTGTATTCCCTTTTTCCTGGGTCGCGAGGATGCTTCCTTATTAAGTGTGGGGATATGTTGAGTGTTGAAATGACATATTTTTTGGCTGATTTTTGTTGTTTTTGAGAGCTGAATGGTTGATTTTATGAGATGATTGATTGGTTTGGAAGTGTTTTGAGAGTGTTTTGGATAGGTTGGAATGGTTTTATTAAGCTCATGATGTTTATTAGTAGAGATGTGAAGTTCTGTTGATGTTCTGATATGTTCTGATTGGTCCTAATAACTTTTGTTTTGTTCTATTTTGTCTCCGTATGGAAGGATAGAGTATTGATTGATAGGGTTTGAGATTGTTTGAAAGCTTATTGAGTGATTTTTAATGGTTTGGAATGGTTTTGGTATGAGTTATGTGGTTCTAATGCTTTCTGTTGACCTTCTGTAACTCTTTGTTGAGCTTTTGTGAGCCTCTGTAGACCTTCTGTATGCTTCTGTATGTGTTATGTTGGATGAGAGTATAGCTTGGGAAAGTTTTCTAGCCTTGGAAAGAGGTGAATGCAAGTGCAAAAGAGCTAAAATAAGTCAAATAAGTAGCTGCCGAAGACTCAAGTAAAGACTGGAGTGAAGTGACAGTGGTGAGCTATGAAAAGACACTGTAGTGGCTCTGGCGCCTCTTCATATCAGACATACCTCTTGGGAGGTGCATCCACGACCTAAGAAGGATTATTGAGGGATATTATGAGAGTATTGTAGTGAGGATATGATGTACTATTGATGGAGAGAGAGAGAGAGAGAGTCAGAGATAGTAAAATCTATGAAAACAGTGTGATTGTATATGAGAGATTGAGGAAGAGAACTATGAAGACATTGAAGATGAATAATATGTGATGTATTTCCATTCAAAGATGCTGTATTCCTTTGTGTTCTTTGTTCTATTGATGGATTTTGTGAAGATGTTGAAGATTATGATTGATTTTATCAAATTCGTGGGAGATATCTACTATGATGCTGCGTGAAGAATTGTTGTTTTCTTTGTTTTGATGATCAAAGGAATGAAATAAAAGCTTATTGATGTTACAAGATAGATTTTCTTGCAAGAGAACTCCCTTTTCCTTGGTGTTCCTCTTGGGGCTCCAAGGGGAATACCCGCATCCGAAGCGACAATTAGAGGCCATAGAAAAGGTGAAGGAATGGGTGAAGGAGGCTCAAGAGCATCTCAAGGACGCTGAGCCCATCATAGAGGATGAGATCGATGATCTCTCCAGCGTAAGCATGCAAATATCACTGCCTCAACCTAAGTCGGCAGAAGCAACCACACCACAAGCAGTGCTGCTAAGACCAAGCCTTGATGCTACAGAGCTGCAGATCAGTCGCGGCCATTGGCCAGGACAACTAGGTTAGGGGAAAGACGAGTACCCAACGATCTCCTGACCATGCTAGTGACTACCCCTGTAACACTTAGCCTGGGAGATCTACTTAGGCAGCATCCTACCCTATGGTAATATCTTAAGCAGTGGGTCGAAGGGTCACAAGAGCAGGTCACGGCAGACCCTCAAGACCATGACGTAGAAATGCAAATACCAAGTTTGACGCTACACTTTGTGCCTAAATCCTTGCACGTCAATGCCTTCTGGAAAGGTTCTGAGATGCACGCTGTCTTACCGGTCCTAGCCTTAGGTGACACAACAAGAAAGGGAATCGTAGACACGGGAGCTAGGGTTAGTGTGCTTAGCCACGCAGTGCTTCAAACTTGGGGAAACCCACTTGTCGAAACTGCTAGATTTAATGTCACACTAGCAAACGGTATGAGAGTAAAGCCATTCGGGGTACTTAAGAATTGACCAGTAAAGATTGCAAGTGTCCAGTTCTCTGTTGACTTTATAGTCATGAAGGGAGTGAACTACGATATCCTATTAGGTCGACCCTGGATGCGCAACGCTAGAGTCATCGAAGATTGGGGTAATGGCTTGATCTTCCTTGGCAACAAAACGGATGCCGTAAGAATAGAGATGGATACTTGGAAGATCTCACCAGTCGACCTAGATGCCATCTCTGCTATGCTCAAGGGTAACACTCAGGTCAAGGAGTCCTATGGGCCCTTGACCAATTATATCCCATGCCCAGAGGATGAGCGGGATTGGATGCACATCCTTGCTACAATCGACCTGCCATTCTCAGACCATGAGGTGTATAAGAAAACCATGAAAACGATCGACAAGCCTAGCAACACACTCTCCGTACCAGTTTGCATGATGGCAGGAACCCTTCGGGGAGAGCCTAGGCCTGTCAACTTCCAAGTCCCAACTAACAAAAGGAAACTCTAGGAGATGTTGGAATACTTGACAGACAAGCTAGCTAGCAACTCAACTGCAAACTTCAAACCACTCTAGGATCTCTTAGGTGAATCCAAGTGGCGATGGACCAGAGTGCATGACTTAAACCTCATGTATAACTGGGCCCTACTCCCTGACCAAAGACAAGAGGTGTACCAAGCCCTAGGAGATGACGAGCAGTCTGATGAAGGGGATTCTAATGACGAATACGAGGACTGTCAATCCTTCAGTGATGGAACTGAGGGTGAAGTAGATACCGTAAAATACGACATTGAAGGACAAGAAATAGAGCAAATACGAGCAGACTCCAAGCCTCAGAAAAGAAATACCTTTAGGATAGAGCAAGGGGTCATGCGCATGGAATGTGACCGTGCTTGTTTGGAACACGTAGGAGCCATAGACCTTGAACAAGCAGGCTTAGCCCAACCAGGGACGACTACCTCTTCTAGCGAAGACGGGGAGTTTAACTCTGAGTCAGAGGTTAGTTTGGACAGTGATCCAAAAATCCCTGGGTCACCCACGACTAGACACACAAAGGGGGACCTACCCATCCACGTGAGGTGCAGACGGTTAAGGCAGGAAAAGGTAAAACCACCTAGGGATATGCAAATGAAAGAATAGCGGAAACCGCAGGACCTCCCCAAGCGCTTCCCACGTATTGGCTTGGTCCTTGGAAGAGCTCAAGGGGGTAGATCCGAGTGTCATGACTCACAACATACCCATGGCACCAGATCCAATGCCGCTCAAGCAACGACCATACCCTATGAATCCAAAACACGCTCATGCTGTCAAAGAGGAAATTGACAAGCTGATGAGAGCAGGATTCATTTACGAAATTGAGAACACAGACTGGGTATCACCCATAGTCATCGTGATGAAAAAGAATGGAAAAATCCGAGTGTCTATCAATTACAAGAAGGTGAACGCTGCTACGAAGAGGGACAACTATCCATTGCCATACACCGAGCACATGCTTGAGAGGGTGGCAGGCAAGGAAGCCTACAGTTTTCTGGACGACTTCTCAGGGTACAACCAGGTGCAAGTGCATCCTGCGGACCGCCTTCGCCACTGAGTGGGGTGTCTTTGCTTACATAGTCATGCCCTTCGGGTTGACTAACGCCCTTGCCACTTTCCAACGCCTCATGTGCACCATCTTTAAGGACATGCTTCATAAGGAGTTAGAAGTCTTTGTCGATGACCTGTGTGTCCATTCGACCTGGATCAAACACTTGGACAAACTCTGCGTAGTCTTTGAACGGTGTCGCTTATATTGTCTCTCCTTGAACCCCTTGAAGTGCCAGTTTTGGGTAAAGCACGGATGCATCTTAGGACACGTGGTGTCGAAGAACGGCATTGCCACTGACTTCTAGAAGGTCAGGGTTATTGTTGACCTTCCACCCCCAATTAATTACAAGGGAGTTCAATGCTTCTTAGGCCATACAGGGTACTATCGGCAGTTTGTACTGAACTATGCGCTGATCGCCAGACCATTGTACAAGCTACAGATTGTCTTCGAGTGGACCGAGGCATGCCAACAAGCGTATGAAGAATTGAAAAAGGCTCTGACAACAGCACCAATTCTACAAGCCCTAGATTGGACCATTACCTTCCACGTGCACATCGATGCTTCTAAGTTTGCCGTGGGGGCAGTGTTGTGCCAACCTGGTGAGCACAACTTAGATTATCCAGTGAGCTTTGCTAGCATACAATTCACTGAGATGGAAATGAACTACTCGACAACAGAAAGAGAGAGATTAGCCACGGTGTTCGCTGTGAAGAAATTTCGGCATTATCTATTGGCCACACCCTTCATCTTGTGGACCATCAAGCCCTGCTCTATTTAATAAACAAACCTTGTGCTACAAGACACATAGCTCGATGGCTCCTTTTGCTCTTGGAATTCGATTTCTCGGTGGTTGTGCGGAAAGGAAAATAGCACTACATGGCTGACCATATGTCACGCATTCCCACGGGGAAAGCCGCTGGACAAGGCATCATTGATGAGTTACCCGACGCCCATCTATTACACCTATCCAACAAGAGAGATTTATTTAAGGCTGATCTAATGCCATATTGGGCGGACGACATAGTCCAAGTGCTTGAGCATGGACTACCTGAGCGACCAATAGAAAAAGCCCAACTTAGGTGCTTGATCCTTAAGATCCAGCCCTATCAGCTGATTGCAAGCCAACTCTATAGGCTGGGGCAAGATGGATTGCTACGTAGATGTGTGTATGAGCATGAGATGCATGATGTGCTCTCGGAGGCGCACAGCAGCATTGTGAGAGGACACTTTAGCGGAGACACGACAGCACGAAAGGTGCTGCGGCCTCAACTATGGTGGCCCACGCTTTTCTGCGATGCCACGCAATTCGTCAAGCATTGTGACGAGTGCCAACGGACAAAAGTCCCGATTTGCAAGGATCAAATGGAGTTGACCCCAATTATTGCTCGACAACCCTTCGAAAAATGGGGAATCGACTTCATAGGACCCATCAGTCCTGTGGCGCAGTACTCACAAGCCAAGTACATCATTGTGGCCACGGATTACCTCATGAAATGGGCAGAGGCAAGAGCCACATGTAAAAACGACGCTAGGATGACTGCCAAGTTCTTATGGGAGCAAGTGATCGTGTGATTCGGCTGCCCCATCGAACTAGTCAGTGACCAGGACACGCACTTCATCAACGAAGTGATAGCACATCTCCTATCTACCTTTCTCATTATCCATTGCAAATCATCACCATACTACCCTCAGGCGAACGGTCAGGAAGAATCCACAAATAAGATTCTCGTCAATGTCCTGACCAAAGTAGTCTCAGCCTCACGCAGCAACTGGGACAACAAGCTTATGACAGCTTTGTGGGCTTACCGTACAACTTAAAAAACGGCTATCGATCAAACCCCGTTCATGCTGACCTATGGAACATAAGCAATCCTACCCTTAGAATTCTTTGTTCCTAGCTTGAGAATAGCCTTTCAAGAACAATGGGAAGGGAAGGAGGCATGGACGCAACGCTTGGTCGAGCTTTGTCTTCTAGCCACCCATGCACTTATATGTGAGAAGGCCCGTTGCAAGAGTTGGTTTGACAAGCATGTCAAGCAACGTGACTTTGAACAAGGCGACTTAGTACTGCTCTACTCCGTTAAGGGACATAAACAGAAAATGAAATTTCGAGGCCTTGGACCCTTCAAAGTTTGTGCAATCAGTCGCAGAGGCAATGTCGAACTCGAAACCTTAGATAGGAGGGAATAGGCTTCTTCAGTGGCAGTCGTATCAAGAAGTACTACCCTCCCACCCATCCTTTGCACGAGCCACCGATGTTAGAACCACTTGTCAAAGTACGAGTGGCTACAATCAATAAGATTGATGACGAGGATGAGGAAGCCGTAGAGCCCTCATACCTCCATATAACGGTCATTGCAAAACAAACCTGCGCTTTCAACGCTTTGATCAATGAGGAAGCAAACTTCAATGTCCTAACTCATGATCATTGGACCAAACTTGGCAGACCACCACTTCAGCCCACGAATGCTAAATTAAGCCCATATGGGCCCCATCCCTACACACTCCTTGGCAAGTACAAAGTAGCCGTTTCTATCGAGTCTGAGACTGTTGCAATGATTTTTTACGTGTTGCCAAATGCAAAAGCCACAAGCACGGAGTCGCTGCTAGGGCGCACTTTCAAAAAGCAAACTCACTGCAATGTTGATTATGAGTTGCAGCGCATCCACCTCGCAATAGGCAACGTTCGCATTGTCATAGCTTTCATCAAGGGCTACACGACTTCATCACCGTCCGCAAAGCCACCGATAGAATTCTCCATGACCAAATCTACGGAGGGGGGTAGTGCGCGGCCGCCACCTCCTAGCATTCAGGAATCATGGCTCACAGTAGCAAAACATCAGGCTCAACAGCCCAAATAGCCACAATCGCCACCTAGGAGTCGACACTCCTATCCTCATAGGACCAAAAACTCTAGCTCTAGGAGGCCAAGACACAGTCATAGAAAGCGCCGCATGATCAAGCAACGATGGGTCCCTAAAGCCCTCTTATGTGCACAAGGCTACTACGAGGGAAATACCTGGCTGTGGATCCCTAAGGCCCACACGGCCAAAGGCACCATTCATACACGCCCTCAAGCTTGATCAAATCGCGTCCCATAAACCCTAAAAACCACAAGCCACAGTGCTCTCCTGAACCACAACCATCCGCCTCATCCATGCCTAGGCCCAAGAGAGTCCCACAAGCCTACCAGCCCGATTCGCAGGCTCTGTCACAAGAGTCATCACCCGCCGAAGTCAATCCACCTCCCCAACTCCAACCTGAATGCAGCAACCCGTCCATCGTGGCTGCTCCTAATCCACTTAACATCCAAGTGGCCCAACCACAAACTCACAAACCCTCCCAACCGCCCATCTTTGTTGTCAAAAGCTCTTGTTCTGTCAAACCTCGACCACCTATCGGCCTTATGCCCTCCTATGAATGAAAATCCTTTCTAGCGCTAGCCGCTGACCTCGCTGAGGACACCAGGGATGACGTGGTGGATTGTATTAAACGACTAGATGACACTTTCCTGTCACTTGCGCTAAGCTACAACCGCTTGGACCTAGGTCTATTAGAAGAACCCTTTGCAACTGAAGTGTAAAATATGCCTTGCTCTTGGGAAACCTTTGAATTCGCATTTGCAAAAGCTTTGCTCCGCTTCTGAATTGATTAAGAGCAAAATCTCCAAGGAGCAAGCCATCAAGCAGTGCCTTATCACGTCATACGATCCACGAACCACTTATGCTATCACTGACCAAGAAATCGTGGAGTTATCACACCTCGCTGATACTGAATCACCTTTCTTGAGGCAGTGGTATGCTCTTAGGTTGCAATGGGAAGTTGAAGAATGTCGCATAATGACCAACGCTGAGCAATGCCGTGCCATCAAAACAGCAAAGTATGATCCCACTTACGTCGCGCCCACCTCGTATAGAGTGTTAACCACTCTTTGGGGCCGACCCATGGAAGAACACCTCAAAGGACACCCCTACCTTGATCGCTTGTTGACCGAGGAAGAGCTACACATTGCTAGCCATGTCGACTCTGGTGACTTCCTCACAGATGTTCTCACATACATCACGCACGTGGGAATTCGACCCTTTGATTTGGACCGCGCAGCTCAATTGGAATACAATCCAAATTTCTATACTTGGCTCCATCACAAGTAACTCCTACCCCAACATGCCGAAAGCCCTTGTCCTTTTGACCCTCAATCCTAGGAAGGATTCTTCTCAAGATGGAAGGGGAGAGGGTAAGGTGGTAAGGTGAAATGAATCAGATGAGAAATGAATCAAAGGCGATAAATCAAAGTAAAATCAGTGAAAAGCATAAACATGTATTATGAAAAAACGGATGGGGTAGGAAAATGGGCATGAAAACTTTGAAGTAAAGGGCAACAAGTCCAAGTCTAAAAAGGAAAATCTGTTGAGATATCGAGCTCCACTCGTGATACGCCAGGGTGACCGTTGTGTATTTATGTCACCGACTTGTCAGTTGCAGACGCGGTTGGTACACCGCCCATGAATAATAGCTACATGATAGCTATCCTTATCTACTCTAGTTCGTGGCTCAGGTAGTATGCCACCTTAGTTAGTTGAGTTTGGTTTGAGACCCATATATGGGGTTCTTCTATTTCTTTGTACTAGAGTTCTTTTGGCTTCCACAACTAAGAAGAGGAAAACTGTTTTCAGCCTCCACCCTTGTGTGTATTCCCCCATTGTGCAAGCAAGAAAGCTACAAGTGAGACTCCTTCCTTCTCTCCCAGAATCTTGACATGGTATCAGAGCCTTGTTCGTGGTAAGGAGCTCAAGAAAGCAAGCCAAGCTCGCGGTGTTCTGGTAAGAGGAGCAGTGTTGCTTTCATTTTCTGTTTTGGGAGTAGATCTCTACAGGTAGCACAGCCGGAAAGTGCAGGAGTGCATTGTCTCAGGTTGAGACGCCCTTCGCGGTGAAGCAAGAGGGCAGTATATGCTGCGGGCGAGGGCTTTAGCCCTCGACGACCTTGTTTTTTTTATTTGAGGCCATTTCGGGGCCTGTTTTGGAGGCGGAAGTTTTCTGCACGCACTTAGGAAAAGGCCCAGTTTTATGCTGTGCAGCCACTGTTCTACAGGTCGGTAAAAAGTTACTGTAGAAATTGCATCGTATGCTTGTGCGCAGAGACATTGGGAGTTACAAAATCATCCTTGGTTCCTGTTTATGCAAAATCATCACTAGGAAGTGACTGTATGGTCAAATACCACTTTCGCTAGTTTTGCAGATTTGCCCTGTGAGGGTGAAGCTGTGTTTTTTGCAGTGACAGAATTTTTTGCAGTGTTCTGTAATGGCGTCTGATTCTCTTTCACAGATTGTCACTGAAAAGCTTGACAAGAACAACTTCCAAGCATGGAAGTTTAGAATGACGAATTTCCTCATGGGAAAAGGATATTGGGAATTTGTTGCAGGAAATGAAGAAAAACCAGTTCTTCCTGATGTTCCCAATCAACAGCAAATGCAGGCATTTAAAGCATGGCATGAGAGAGCCAGGAAAGTTATGTATTGGCTGTCTATCAGCATTTCAGACTCTATGATTGTGCATATTCAGGATGCAAGTACGCCAAAGGAGGCATGGGATACTTTATCAAAAATGTATAGCACAAATACGCAAGCCAGGAAAATGCAGCTCAAGCAAGAGTTGCATAATGTGCAAAGAGAAAATATGAGCATCAATGACTACCACATGAAGGTGAAGAAGATTGCAGATACACTTGCTTCCATTGGGTCGCCAATGGAAGATGATGATTTAGTTTCTGTGACCTTGAATGGTCTAGAAAAGGATTATGCACAGTTTCGGACATCCATTTCAGTTCGTGAAAGATTTCCTGATTTTGAGGAGCTAATTGCTCTTCTAATTTCTGAGGAGCAAAGAAATGGTGGTGCATCTTCTTCAGGAGGAACTTCAAAAGAAGCTCTCTTCTACTCAAATGCTGGAAGAGGTAGAGGCAGAGGTAGAGGAGGCCGATTTGGAGGCCGTGGTAGAAATCAAAATATGCAACAAACTCAAGAAAACCAGTCCTATGGAGGAGACGTGGTAACTCTAGAGGTAGGGGGAGCCAAAGAGGTCGTGGTGGATGGCAAAGAGGCCAAAATGCAAACAGTAATGTTGAATGCTACTACTATGGTAAAATGGGTCATATGGCTAAAGACTGCTATAAAAAGCAGAATGACATCATGAATGGAAAACTACAACAAGGGAATTATGCATCTTCTAGTAGACAGGGTGATGACAGAAATGAGCACTTGTTTATGGTGTAGCACATGAACAATTCTGTGACAAGTGTAGAATAAAGCAATGATGTATGGTATGTTGACTCAGGTGCATCAAACCACATGACAGGTCATGCAGAATGGATGGAGGATGCAAGGAAAATGGAAAAACCAGGATTTGTGGAGACTGGTGATGATACTGCACATCCTATTGTGCAGATTGGAAAAATTCCTTTGTCTATGCAGGATGGGAAAAAGAAATACATGTCCGATGTATTTCATGTTCCCAATATCACCAAGAATCTGGTTTCTATTGGTCAAATGGTTGAGCAGGGCTTGCAGGTCAGATTTAATCCTCATGGACGCTTTGTTGAGGATATGAAAAATAAAGGTCGCTTGATAGCAAAAGGAAAGAAGAAGGGCAGAATGTTTACATTGGATGCAGACATGTCTGAATTGAGTGCAGCAATGTTTGCACATGGGACCGGTGTAGTTGCAGATATTGATATCTGGCATAAACGCATTGGTCATGTTAATGTACAGCGACTTAAATCAATGCAGGCCCAAAATATTGTTGCAGGGTTGCCGAAATTCAAGGTTGCAGAAATGCACAAGGTATGTGAAGCCTGTCAGTTTGGAAAACAGGCAAGGAAACCATTTCCTAGACATGTTCAAGAGAGTAAGAAGCCATTGGAATTAATCCACTCTGATGTGTGGACAACTAAAGCTGCATCTCTTGGAGGCTGTCATTATTTTGTCAGTTTTATTGATGACTATAGCAGAAAAGTTTGGGTGTATTTTATGAAAAAGAAAAGTGAAGTTTTTGGGCATTTCAAAACTCTTAAAGCGATGGTTGAAAAAGAAACAGGCCTGCAGATAAAATGCCTAAGGTCAGATGGAGGGGGAGAGTACCTCTCAAATGAGTTTGCAAGATTCCTGCAGGAGCATGGCATAAAGCAGCAATATTCATGCAGCCATACCCCACAACAAAATGGAATTGCAGAAAGGAAAAACAGGTATATTGAAGAGGTATCTCGTGCCATGCTCGATGAAAAAGACTTGCCAGATTTTTATTGGGCTGAAGCAGTTGCTACAGCAGTCTACATAATGAACAGGACTCCCACTGCAGCAATACATGGAATGACTCTAGAGGAGAGGTATACTGGTAGGAAACCAGATATTTCTCATTTGAAAATTTTTGGTTGCATTGCCTATGTACATGTGCTAGATGAGTTGAGATCCAAGTTGGATCCAAAAGCTGAGAAGTGCATCTTTATTGGTTACTCTCTGCAGCAAAAAGGGCATAGATGCTATAACCCTTCTACTCGTAAGTTTATAGTGAGCAAAGATGTTGTTTTTTATGAGATGAGTAGTTGGTATAAACCAGTAAATGTGATTGATGATTTAGATGCACAAAATGGTAATGCTGCACAGAATCCACAGCAGCAGTCACAAAATATTAGTGGACCTGGAGCGTCCTCTAGCAGTGGTTCCCATTCTTCGCCATGGACAGGCAGATTGAGATCAGGAGAATCTTCTCAAAGTAATGCAGATAGTGGTATGCACGTATCACGAAAAGGAAAAGAGAAGGTTGATCAGCCCATGTTTGATGTGAATGCAGGTCACTCTTATGTGGATGATGAATCCAGTGGCTCAGAACAGAGCATTGATGATGAGTTGGGTATTCCTTCTATTGTTACACCTGGAGTAAGGAAGACCAGGGATGTTTTGAGAGCATATGGGAGTGAACCTACTTTGCGCAGGTCTACGAGAGCTAGGTATCCTGTGGATAGGCTGAAATATAATGGATTTACAGCCATTCACTATACATATATGGTCAAAGTGATACAGGAACCAGAACCCACTTCTTTTGAGCAAGCCATGGGAAAAGAAAAATGGGAGAAAGCCATGGATGAAGAAATGGATGCCTTGGAAGCAAATGCTACACGGGAATTGGTACCTTTGCCTAAAGGTAAAAATGCAATTGGCTGTAAGTGGGTTTATAAGGTGAAGCACAATGCAGATGGTTCTGTGAACAGATACAAGGCAAGATTAGTAGTCAAGGGGTATGCACAAATATATGGCATTGACTATGAAGAAACATTCAGTCCGGTTGCAAGGATGGCAACCGTAAGAGCAGTCATTGATATGGCTGCATCAAAGGGATGGTCTTTACATCAGATGGATGTAAAGAATGCCTTCTTGCATGGTGATTTGCAAGAAGAGGTCTATATGGAGCAGCCACCAGGTTATGTGCATGATGTTCATCCTGAGTTTGTTTGCAGGTTGAAGAAAGCCTTGTATGGCTTGAAGCAAGCACCTAGAGCATGGTCTGACAAGATAGGACAGTATCTTGTTACTATTGGCTTTCAGATTTCCAAGGCAGATTTCTCACTTTATGTGAGAAAAACAGAGAAAGGTATTATGCTACTTGTCATTTATGTTGATGATTTGATTATGACAGGTGACAGTGATGAAGATATCCTTCATGTGAAAATGCTATTGAAGCAGAAGTTTGAGATGAAGGATTTGGGAGAGCTGCGTTATTTCTTGGGCATTGAGGTGATTAGATCACCAAGTGGGATACAGCTCTTGCAGAGGCAGTATGGATTGGACATGCTGTCCAAATATGGGATGACAGGCTGTAAGCCTATTTCAGTTCCTTTGGAGCAGAATGTGAAGCTGAGCACAGATCCAGGTGGGCTTCTAGAAGACCCTACTATGTACAGACGCATAGTAGGAAGTTTGATTTATATGACTATTACCAGGCCAGATTTGAGCTATGCTGTTGGATTGGTAAGTCAGTTTATGCAGGCTCCAAGGAAACCACATTTGGATGCAGCTAGACGCATACTCAGGTATGTGAAGTCCACATTGCAGTATGGACTATTTTATGAGACTGGGGTTCAGATACAGCTGCATGGATACACTGATGCTGATTGGGCTGGTAGTATTTCTAATAGACGATCTACCAGTGGATATGTGTTCTCTTTTGGGAGTGCTACAGTCACTTGGAGCATCAAGAAACAGCCTACAATTGCCTTGTCGAGCACAGAGGCTGAGTACAGAGGTGCAGCAATGGCTGCATGTGAGGTAGCTTGGTTGCATAAGCTACTTTATGATATGCATCAGTCTACAGATGGGCCAGTTGTCATTTATTGTGACAACATGAGTAGTATACACTTGGCAAATAACCCAGTCTATCATGCTAGAACAAAGCACATTGAGGTGCATTATCACTATGTGCGAGAGAGGGTTTTACTAGGTCTTATTGATCTAGTTTATGTCAACACAGAGGATCAAGTAGCTGACATATTCACGAAGGCATTGGGCATAGAGAAGCTGCGGAAGTTCAGAGACCTGCTTGGTGTGCAGGAATTGGGATTGAGCTCGAGGGGAAGTGTTGAGATATCGAGCTCCACTAGTGATACGCCAGGGTGACCATTGTGTATTTATGTCACCGACTTGTCAGTTGCAGACGCGGTTGGTACACCACCCATGAATAATAGCTACATGATAGCTATCCTTATCTACTCTAGTTCGTGGCTCAGGTAGTATGCCACCTTAGTTAGTTGAGTTTGGTTTGAGACCCATATATGGGGTTCTTCTATTTCTTTGTACTAGAGTTCTTTTGGCTTCCACAACTAAGAAGAGGAAAACTGTTTTTAGCCTCCACCCTTGTGTGTATTCCCCCATTGTGCAAGCAAGAAAGCTACAAGTGAGACTCCTTCCTTCTCTCCCAGAATCTTGACAAAATCTACATGGCTTCTTAATGAATTCATTCAAAAAGCATAGAGTTTTTCTTTTCCAGCAATTAGCGAATTAATATGTGGAAAGTACTAATGAAAGTTACGTTTATGGTAGGAGCATAAAATGTCACAGCAAGTCCGCGCCCATCAACTCCCGTTCACAAACGAGGAAAGGGAGCAATACCGCATCCATCTAGAGAACCGCACCTTCAGCCAGCTCAAATTTCAAACCATCCACAACATAGAAGTTGTGGTGGCCAAGGAGGAAGCAGCCATGAGGATGGTTGAACAATATAACCTCACGAGGTATCTTGAAAAGTTCTCGTAGGAGCCGGACCAGCTGAAGTGCATGGAGTTCCTCAGAACGTACAACCCAAATCAAGAATGTGGTACTGTGACGGTGGTCAGAGGAGAAGATGCAAAGCATGTACAAATCCGCTTAGACCCAGTCTTGGTGGAGAAGGCTTTGGGGTTGGTACCAAAGACAGAGAGTAAACAAAAAAGGGATGTTTATGCCATGCTTAAAATGAAGAAGGAAGATGTGCTCACAAATGATGGCATAAGCATCCAGGATACCCCTGATGCAAAACCCAGGATGCAAGCCAAGCTGATACATGTGCTCTTCTCCAACCAGCACTACAATTCATTGATGCATCGAATTAGAGTACCTGTGCTAGAGAATGTAGCAGCTCATACCCTAGACGAAGTGGACTGGAATGGGTATGTGCGAAAAACAATCGACCAAGTAGCCAAAGCGTTGGCCCTAGGAAGTGTACCAGTAGGAGGAGAATCACCAGCCTCTAAAGCTACAGAAAGAAAGAAAGCCTCCTCCAAAGCCTCCTTCATCGGGTATGGAGGTGTCTTGACTGCGCTCATCCAGGAGGCAGTGAAGGGAGCACAGGATGTAGAAGAAGGAGAAGGAGAAACGCCAGAAAGGTCGCCTCCTCACCAGGACAAGGATAGGTCCACCGATAGAATTGAGACAGAGGAAGAAGGGGAGGGACAAACAAGCAAAAAGACAACCAAGAAGCCCAAGAAGAAGACAACGCAGAGAAAGAAGAAGGATGACGAAGGCAGAAAGAAGGAAAGAGAAGACTTGGAAAGGGCAAAGAAAGAGTCCCTAAAAGAGGCCAAGGAGAGAGAGAGGACGAAGAGACAGGAGGAAGACAAGGAAAAAGAAGAATTACAGAAAGCAAAGAAGGCATCGAAACAGGAAGCAGAGGAGAAGAAAAGAAAGGAAAAAGAAGAAAAAAAGAAAAAGAAGGAAGAGCAGAGAAAATCGGAGGAGGAAAGGAGAAGAAAGGCGGATGAGGAAGAGGAAGAACTAAGAAGAAAGGAGGAAGAGGACCTGGCTGAAGCCACACGCCGGTCCATCGAGCAACAAAGCTGAGCAGATGAATTGGGGAACTGGAGCCCACAAAGAGAAGAAAGGCCAGGGTCTAGCACACAGATACCGGAGATCATGCCACCTACAGTCACAAAGGGCAAGGGCAAGGCCCCAATTCATCCAATTCCTACCCTCCTGGTGCCTCCCATTAAACCCACCACCATCACCCCTAGCATCCCGACCAGTGCCTACGTGTCAAATTTCATGGCGTGGATGCAATATTTCATCAACAAAGAGATTACCCAGGGACATAGCACAAGAACCACGGCCACGGGACAAAAGAGGCCAGCTACTGATGCGGAATCCAGGCAAGAGCCTAAAAGGCAGAAGGTAGAAGCCTCAACCTCACCCATCCACACAACGATGACACCATTGGCTAACTACGACGAGTACGTCACCGAGCTGCTCTCCCAATTGGAGAAAGCTAAGGAGGAATGCAAGATAGCCGTGGCTGAGTTGGTAGCTGAGAAGGAATCAGTGGCGCTTTCCAGCTGGATAAAACGAGGATGATAGCCATGCAGCAAAGGGAGATTGCATATCTCAAACAAGAAATGAAGGCTAAGGATGATAGGGAGGAGCACTGGAGACAGCAGCTTGAAAATGAGACACAGGAGCTAGTGAAAATGCAAAGAGAGCACAAGCTCCTGATAGTGCAATACCAGGAGCTCGCTACGAAATCTGCTCAGGTTGATGTGCTTGTGGCTGAGCTGAATGCCACAGATGAGGAGAGAAAACAAGACATAAAGGAGCAGCAAGAGGAGATCGAGCGCCTGACAGATCAACTAAACTCTGAAAAAGAAGAGCAAGAGAGGCTGGTCAGGGAGTTGGAAGACCACGAGAAGAAACTCATGACACTAACCCTAAAGCAAGGAGAGAGCTTGGAAGAAATGAACAAAAGAGCAGAGGAGTGGGCTGTGCACAATGAAAAGAGGGTGAAGACATTGGCGCGGCGCCTTGCTCTGGTAGAGAAGGAGAAAATCATTGTAGAGAGCAAGGCAGAAGCCACCCAAGTGGCCTTTGGTACTCAACAGAAGGACTTCCTCGACACCATCCTAGACACCACCCGCTCAGTGCAAGGAGAGTCGTTGGAGGTGATGCAAAGAAAGCTCGACATCGCACGTAGAGCCTTACACGCTGGATTGCAAATGCCACCCCTACCTGCGGAGGTTAGGTTGAGCTTGGACGAGCAACAAAAATACCTATTGCTGGCCGGCCTAACCCCCCAGGAAATCAACGCCCTCGAATTCAAAGAAGAAGCACCACAGGGAGAATGGCAAGGGGAGGAAGCAGAACTTGAAATCGACATAAAACGATTCAGGGAGAATGTAATCCCACAACCCCCCTCGCCGCAGTCTCAAGAGCCACCACAAGAGGACCCATCTGCGGAAAGAAAAGCCGCATCTAGAGAAAGACACAGAAAGCTAGTAGAGGAAGCCAGGAAACAGCTGAGAGCCAAACCAGCCGTGCTACTGTCTGCACCCCTCCCACCGTGCCCTGATGATCTCCCCGCGGAATTCCACGCAAAATTGGTGCTGTGCGAGATACAAGAACAAGGAAATGATCCATTCACCTTTAGTTTTCTCCTACCCAATAGTCTACGAAGGGTCTTGCCGCTCAAGGTGATGGATGAGGTGATCGCGATCGGTGGCCGATTGGGGCAAAGATGGCTAGAAGAGTGAGAAAAAACCCAGACCTCTTGGGGCACAGAAGCGGCTGATTATTGGCATAACAAATCTTTTGAAGTCCCACACACTGTACAGGGCTACAAAAGCCAACCCCTGTGGAGAAGCCGAGTATGCGACATCAATATGCTTGCCTGGATGGCATTTTGTAACACCCTGCCATTCGAGTGGAACAACCCTACCTACATGGCATACCCTCGAAGGGTAGGGGTGGATTTTGATGCCACCCTCCACAGGCAGTACGACTTTCCTATTATTTATAACTCTAATGTAGTATCCTTAGAGCATGCCCTTTTCTTTACCTCCGAAAGCCTAGATGATTCTATGACACACTTTCTTGCGGATTTATCCTCATGCCATGACCCCGCCTTTGTAACAACTTGTAATTATCTTAAGTTACTTAAGCTACTCCTTAAGCAGGACCCGACTCCACAAGAGCGCGGCCTACCTCCCCTCTTCTTTGACCCTAACGCTATTGACAGCTATGCCATGGCTCGTCTTATGATGAGGGCTAGTCTCCTCCCCTCTTTTTGCCTATCCCTCCTAGAAGATACGAATGACAGCCAATTTACTAGGTGCAATCACCCTTTCCTCTCCACCACTTCTCTTCATGTCCGCATGAATCTGAAAGATTACATGCAAAATCGCCATTTTTTGAGCAAATCCATCTGACCCCCTTCCCCTCCTCATTTAGATGAAGACAATTAGGCATGGCTATCATTCCACAATTGTTTATTATTATTATTATTTTAAAGCAAAGAAAAGAATAACATGAAAGGAAAGGCACACAAGCACTCACTTGTGCAGAAGCACTTAAACACACATAGAGCACTATAACTACACCTAGGGGTTCTCAAGTTAGGCGTGCCCGGTGGCTTCGGTCGGCCGGCTCCGCTCCTAACCCCCTAGCCCTTTTTGCTTCCCCACTTCATGATTAGGGCACATCAAGGGCAGGACATACCTAGGGAGCTAACACTCACCTATGGTTAGACCTGTCACCCTAAGCCACTTGCACCGCACCTCCCTTAACACAAATGGGATCCTCAAGTGTGGGACATCACCCAGGCTTTCCTGCAGTTAGACCCACCTCCCCATTCCACTAGCACGAGCACACTGCACTAACACAGTAAGGTAGACACTCCCCTTAGGGAGAGCACTGCACCTTCTCCTTTCAGGCATCACGCAAGCGGCAAACCACCAACTTCGGAGGCCCCCGCGTCAACCACTCACTATCCATCTGGCTTCCCCAACCAACATGAGTTTCCACACGTACCTGAATCTACATGTGGCCCTTCCCTTTACACCATCATTGCCCAAGTGCCTACCACCCTACAACAACACAGAAGTGCCATGGTACTAGCACCCGTCTCGAAGGGGGGTAATGTTAACCCCAAGTTGAGATGGCGGAAAATGGCAGAAAATGAAGGAAAAAGCAGAAAAAGCATGGAAGAAGAGCAAAGACACGCAGGCGACCTCTAAAGGCTAAGCCGAGACCAAAGGCGTGATGTTAACCCCAAGTCGAGATGGCGGAAAATGGCAGAAAATGAAGGAAAAAGCGGAAAAAGCATGGAAGAATAGCAAAGACATGCAGGTGACCTCTAAAGGCTAAGCCAAGACCAAAGGCGCGATTTTTAATTAAAGGTGCCTCAAAAAACTTGAAAAACTCTTGTAAAAGAGCTCCAGGCTTTCTCCTATGCCAATTGGAAAATACTAGATGGGCATAGGCTAGAGGCATAAGGATAGAAGAGGGAAATGGAAAAAGGACCTTGCCACAATGGCTGATCATGTAAAAAAGGGGATGGGTGCCCATGGGATTTTAGGGTTTGTATATAAAGTTCAAAAAGTGAATGGAAACTCATTCTTTGGTGTGTGGCTAACAAGAGCTCTCTTCTTCTTCTCTTCTTCTCTTCTTCTCTTCTTCTTGCTTGTGTGTGCTCTTGAGAGAGGGAGTGTGAGAGTGTGTGGGAGTGAGGGATCAAGAGGGTGAAGCTCTTCACCATCTCCTCTTCTCTTCTTCTCTTCTCTTCTCTTCTCTTTTCTCACGTGTGCGGCTATGGAGGATGGAGCTTGGAGATGGAGGATGCTTGAGGATGCTTGAGCTAGCATCAAGAATCGTGGAGCTACCGAGTTGTGCAAGGGAGGAGGCTACTCACATCGGCATCAAGGTAAGCTCACTACATTCGTAGGATTGACGGTGTGTCGGCTAGGTGAGAGATAGCCATTAGAGCTCGCTTGGAACGCTTGAAATAATAAGCGATCCGTGGGTCTTGGCGGTTGAGCAAAAGCTCCCACAGGTGTGTTTGTCTGTTATGAGCATGAGGTCCGGCTAGTGCTATAGCCAATGCCAGCCCATTTGAGGTCCCATCAATGGTGCGTCTGTCGGGAGCTGCCAACAAGTGGTGGTTCTCGAATCTAGTATTTTTAGGTACCAAAAAGTTAGTTTATGCCCTCTGACAAGGACCGTCAAGCTGAAATACAAAAAGCAGAACGTGCTGAGAGGGCTAGACGACGGTTGGATATTGTAAGTCGTTATTCTCCTCAAAGGAGAAGCCCCATACGCATAAGAGGCAGCGGTCTTAGTAACCCAACTGTTGCATATAGTCCTTTAAGTGAAGGAGGAAGCGTAAGTTATTCCTCTCTTCCACCAAGTCAACCCACTTCAAGTGGGGGTGTGATCACATCAGTCTAAACTCCTATTGTCAATCCGATTGTCGTCATGGCACAACCCATTGCAATTCCTGCAGGGACGCCAGATCTGCCAGCTTTAGGAGTTCCTTTGCCCATTTTTAATGGGTTAGTCAAAGAAGACGTGGAGTTTCACATTTGTGAATTCCAAAGATTAATATTTAATTACCGCATCCAAGATGACGGACATCTTATGATGTTCTTTAACATGACATTAAAAGGAAGGGCTGCAGTATGGTATCATAGCATACAGACTGGAACCATCACTACAATCAACCAATTTTATGAAGCTTTCTGAGGAGAATATGCCCCTGAAAGAGGTGGCCAATACTAGTTGCGTGTTTTGAATATAACACGCCAAGACCCCCATGAGAATGTGAAAGCCTATGCTAAGAAGCTTAAGGAAGTGTTTCGTAAGTTACAAACTTGCATTCCTATTCCGCCGGCTGCCCAATTGCAATACTTCTTGCATGGATTGGATTTCAACATTCAGGTACAATTCAGCAGTGTGGCTTTGGCTGATATAGACCCCGCCATCACGCAGGCAGAAGGAGTAGAGTCATGATTACAAACGGTCTACTCCTCTCGAATAAATCTTAATGTGGGTTTAGTACCTGGAGGCAATTTACCATTGATGAATGGAAGTCAAGGGATGCCTATGAATAACCCTAATGGGAGAGGAAGCATGGTTCAAAATGTACCTTTGCTGCCAGCTCCTCCCAGTGTGACTATGCCTATGGCTAGCCAGTTGGCTCCACCAAATGTTGGAGGCCAAGTTTCGAACCCTAATGTTGTTCCTGTGAGTTAGCAACCAATGCCCAATCAAATTGTTAGGCCAATGGAACGACGGATAGATGATCAAGGCTATGAGTCGAGTGCCTCTAATGTCCTTGACAAAGTGAAGGATATGATGAAGCATTACACTGACATGATTTCTGAACAATATCGGCAAATAGCTGTTGACGTCAATTTCCTGAAGAAGCAGCAGAATCTAATAGGGAGCCGATGCCCTGAAGAGGGTGGTCCCTCAAGATTCAGCTGTAAGTGGTGTGGTGGACAACATTTCCCTAGAAACTGTCCAAATGTTAAGTGTGATATTTGTGGAAAGTCGGGCCACTTAGTCGCTACCTGTTGGAGTAAGATTAGTTCCCTCCAACAAGGGAGTAAACAGCCAGGTCTAGTTAATCATAGAGCGCAAGGTAGTAACCTCCAGCAAAATGATGGACCAAGACAAATATTGCAAAGGGGAAAGACCACTATAGAAGAGTTGCCACAAGGCAATGGAGTCAGTCTTATTGAGGCTATACGCATCAATGCCGCTGAAACCTCTAACATACGAGCCGTGACAAGAGGCCAAAAGGCTAAAGAGGATGATAAAGATAATGCCAAACCAGTCGAGGGAAACCCTAAGCAAGGGGATAAGGGGACGCAAGTCCTGAATCCTGGCATGGAAGGTGGACCTCTAAGGCCGATTGACAAAAAAGTTGATTCTAAGAAGGATGAGGAAGTTCCAAGAAAGAAGGCAAGAGCTAAAAAAGAAGCACCAAAGCCGGTCCCGAGACCAAAAGAAAGAATGGTTTGGCGAGAAAAGAGAGCTTTGGCTACCTATCATGATTTTGATTTTGCAAGTTCCCTTTGCGAAGTCAAACCAGATGTAAACCTCTTACAGTTGATTAAATTATCTCCAGCAGTACGCAAGGAATTCAAGAAGATCCTGCGTATTGGGTATATTGTAGAACCTTTGGGCATAGCACGAGTAGGGGAAGATTGGTATGATCATGCTGAAAAGAATTGCCCTAGGGTTCTAGCATATGTGGATGGAATATTAGTAGAGCATGCTATCGTAAACACTGGATCCTCCATCAATATCATGAGTTCAGAGTTGATGGAGAGGTTGGGTCTAGGTATCCAAAAAGATAGCTCCACCCTTCTTAGAATGGTTGATGACAGTCTAAGGCAACCAGAATGATGCATTACTAAAGTCCATGTTACAGTGGCAAGTGTAGAATGCTTCTTGGACTTTAGGATAATAAGATTTGTAGGACATCCAAGCTATCGAATCTTGCTAGGTAAAAGTGCTAATCTAGTAATAGTCAATGCTTACCCTGAGTCTCCTCAAAGTGAGAGAGCTCCATTATCCTCTACTGAATTAGAAACAGCAGATGATCCATCTAGTAGTGAGATATCATCCAGTGATAAATCTAAAGAGGGGCCCACTATAGAGGATATTTATCAGATAACTCTAAATGAGCCAATAGAGCTGCAAGATAGGATAAGAGATGCGGATGTGATTGAGTTGGACCTTGGCACCCCGAATGATTAACGGCCAATTAAATTAGGTTCCATGTTCAGTTCAGCAGAAAGGGAGGACTATGTATCCTTGATTCAAGAGTTCCGTGATATCTTTGCTTGGAGTTATGACGAGCTGAGAAGCATTCCTCCTAGCCTAGCTATTCATACCATTCCTGTAAAAGAAGGCAATCGTCCTGTGCATCAGAAGGTAAGGCATATGCCTTTTGAATTGAGGGACGGATTGTTTGAGGAGTTACAGAAGTTACGAAAAGCTGGTTTAATCTTCCTTGTACAACACACAGAATGGTGTTTACCAATTGTCATCAGGAAGAAGAAAAACAACCAGATCCGACTATGTGTAGATCTTAGAGAGCTGAATAAGCAGACGGTTAAGGATTACTACCCGTTGCCATTTATTGACCAGATTTTGGATCAATAAGGGGGTAGGGAAATATATTCGTTCATGGATTGCTTTGCGGGTTACAACCAAATGGCAATTGCAAAGGAGGACAAGTTGAAAACGACTTTCATTACTGTCTTTGGTACTTTTGTGTACCATGTGATGGCCTTTGGATTGTGCAATGCACCTGGATCATGGCAACGAACAGCAGACAAGACCTTTGGTGACATCTTCCCAGATGAGTTGAAAGTATTTATCGATGACCTGGGGGCAAGCACTGTAAGGAAAAGGATGTTGATTATCTTAAGAAAGTGCTTTGAGCACTGTAGATAATTTTGTATCGCTCTTAACCCACGGAAGTGTGTCTTTGGAGTGCCTTATGGGCTATTTCTAGGCCATGTGGTCAGTTCAGTAGGGATCGCAACTGACCCTGAAAAGATCAAGGTTATAGTCGCTATGAGTCCACCACGCACTCCAAAAGAGGTGCATAGCTTTTTGTCATCGATAGATTACTATCGGAGGTTTATAAATGCCTTGGCAGGAAGGACGTTGCCATTAACAAACTTTTTATCCTTTAGCTGTCTATTTGTATGGAGTGACCCTTTGCAAGGTAGCTTTCGAGGATGTGAAACATGAGCTAGTAAAAGCACCAATTTTAAAAGCACCTAAAAGAGGTGAGGTATTTTACATATTTTTAGCAGCCACCATGCATAGTATCAACTGCTGTTTAGCCCAAATCTAGGAGGAAAAGTGGTACCATCCGATAGCTTTTGCTAGTCAAAAATTGGGCATATCAGAAATTAACTACACCTACATGGAGAAGTTGTGCCTTGCAATGGTCTTTGCGACTAAAAAATTCAGGCACTACATCCTCTATGAGAAGGTAGTTTTCTATACGAAGGCGGAAGGGCTTAGATTGCTTATGAACAAGCTACAACCCCTTGATCGTCTGGCAAAGTGGTTAATCACTTTGCAGGAGTTCGATTATGAGATTAAGAGTAAGCCATCGAGGTTGCAGGGTATTGTGGAATGCCTTGTGGATTTCGGGGAGCCAAAAGAGACTTTGGCTGAAGGAAGTGATATCGAAGAAATGTTTAAAACTGATACAGCTTCTATTCCATCTTGGTATGCTGCTATCACGCATTATCTATCAACAGGAGAGATTGGAGCTGGTTTATCAAACTCAGAAAAGAGGAAAATCAGACAACATGCTTTGAAGTTTTCTTTGATCGCAGGAACATTATATCGGCAAGGTGTTGATGATATCTACCATCGATGTGTGATGCCTGACAAGATTCCTTTCATCTTGGAAGAGTGCCATGACTCTGCATGTGGAGGGCACTTTGCTAGGCGGTTGATGACACAAAAAGCTTTAAGAGCTCAATATTTGTGGCCGTCCATCTTTCAAGATTTCTTTGAGTATGTTAAGAGATGTGATACCTGTCAAAGACATGACAGCAGAGAGAATAGGAAACGCCCACTTACGCCTATCATGGCTATCCTTCCATTTGAGAAGTGGGGCATTGACTTTGTGGGTCCTATCACCTCCTCATCTACTACTTTACAAATAGGTTAGAAGCGCGAGCGACGAGGCAGGACAATGCAAAAGAGATTGCAAGTTTTCTTTTAGAGCAGATTATCTGCCGTTTCGGTCCACCGAAGGAATTAATGTCAGACCGTGGAACCCATTTTTTGAATAAAGTGATCAAAAGCCTGACTGAAGCTTGGCAAATCAAACATAATAAAACGACCCCCTATAATCCGCAAGCCAATGAGCAAGTCAAAAGTACTAACAAGCAGCTTGTGGGTATCTTGTCTAAAATAGTCTCTGAGAAGAAACGAGACTGGGACAGGAAGTTGTATGTGGCAGTATGGGCGTACAATACAATGTTCAAGCAAGCTACCGGCCATACTCCATTTAAATTAGTTTATGGGCAAGAGTGTGTGTTACCCTCGAAATCGAGTTGCCAACCATACGGTTTGCAATTAACCACTCTTTAGGAGATGAGGATGCACTCTTTGAACGTTTCACGACCATAGCCCACTTGAATGAGCTGAAATTGCAGAGCTTATTACACCAGGAGGTAGCTAAACATCAAATGAAGCAGTTGCACGACCTTAAAGCAAATAAGTATACCTTTAAAAAAGGGCAATTAGTTATGTACTACGATGCGCGTAGGGAGCTGTTTCCAAGGAAGCTGGAACCTAAATGGGATGGCCCCTACAAGATTGTCAGGATAGGGAAAAATAGGTCTACAGCTCTACTAGCTGATCTGTAGGGAGTAGAATTTAAAAATAAGGTTAATCTTAATAAGATTAAACCTTATTATTTCTGAGTATGCTAACAGGGAAAAATGCATTGCAGGTCCATGTTGGGGCTAATTTGAGACCTGCAAAAGAGCTTAAAGCTGGTTGATGGGGCGGTTAATTCCTTATTTGGAGCACCCATATCTGGAGCAGAGATACCATCAAGGGAAACTCATCTGGTGGATCAAAGGATACAAAGTGATTGAGCAAGAAGACAAAACCTTTGTGTAGGAAATCAAAGTCTTCTGCCATCACTGCTTACGAATGTTGACAAGTATCCCTGTTGAGTTTAATGAAGAAGGTGGGATGGAGCCGTCAGTTCATCCTCTAAACATGCTAAATTTTGACTATCATAATTACGAATAGAGGAGTTCATGATGGTAGGCTATGTAAACCCATTGTGGACGTACACATTATATTTTGACAGAGCGTTCAGGGGCCCCAATAAAAAAGGGAGTGTTGGAGTAGTAATGTGAGATCCCCGACGTAGAGTTACGATGAAGTTAGCTGCTTATCTCGAGGTAGGATTCACTAACAATATGGCAGAGTATAAAGCCTTGATTATGGGACTGCATATTGCCAAGCAAGGTGGTATTCGGCGGTTGTTAGTGAAAGGGGATTCCTAGTTGATCCTGAATCAGCTAGATGGGACATACACAGTGCGGAATCCTATCCTTTGTATGTATCATCGAACTGCCATAACCCTACTTGAGGAGTTTGAGAGAGTGTATCTTCAGCTGATTCCACGTTACTGGAATCAGTTTGCGGATTCAATGGCAAACCTTACTTATGAAGAATACTTTTTCTTCAACTGTGGTCCTAGTTGTCAAGATTGTGGGAGAGAAGGAAGGAATCTCACTTGTAGCTTTCTCACTTGCACAATGGGGGAATACACACACAAGTGGAGGCTGAAAACAGTTTTCCTCTTCTTAGTTGTGTAAGCCAAAAAGAACTCTAATATAGAGAAATAGAAGAACCCTATATATGGGTCTCAAACCAAACTCAACTAACTAAGGTGGCATACTAACTAAGCCACGAACTAGAGTAGATAAGGATAGCTTTCATCTAGCTATTATTCATGGGCGGTATACCAACCGCATCTACAGCTAACAAGTCTATGACATAAATGCACAACAGTCATCCTGGCATATCACGAGTGGAGCTCGATATCTCAACACTCCCCCTCGAGATCAATCCCAATTCATGCATATCAAGCAAGTCTCTGAACTTGCGCAGCTTCTCTGTGCCCAATGCCTTCGTAAATATGTCAGCTACCTGATCCTCTGTACTGACATAAACTAGATCAATAAGACCTACTAAAACCCTCTCCTGCACATAGTGATAATGCACCTCAATGTGCTTTGTTCTAGCATGATAGAGTGGGTTATTTGCCAAGTGTATACTACTCATGTTGTCACAATAAATGACAACTGGCCCATCTGTAGGCCGATGCATATCATAAAGTAGCTTATGCAACCAAGCTACCTCACATGCAGCCATTGCTGCACCCCTGTACTCAGCCTCTGTGCTCGACAAGGCAACTGTAGGCTGTTTCTTGCTGCTTAAAGTGACTGCAGCACTCCCAAAAGAGAATACATATCCATTGGTAGATCGTCTATCAGAAATACTACCAGCCCAATCAGCATCAGTGTATCCATGCAACTGTATCTAAACCCTAGTCTCATAAAATAGTCCATACTGCAATGTGGACTTCACATACCTGAGTATACGTCTAGCCACATCCAAATGCGGTTTCCTTGGAGCCTGCATAAACTGACTTACCAATCCAACAGCATAGCTCAAATCTGGCCTGGTAATAGTCATATAAATCAAACTTCCTACTATGCGTCTGTACATAGTAGGGTCTTCTAGAAGCCCACCTGGATCTGTGCTCAGCTTCACATTCTGCTCCAAAGGAACTGAAATAGGCTTACAGCCTATCATCCCATATTTGGACAGCATGTCCAATCCATACTGCCTCTGCAAGAGCTGTATCCCACTTGGTGATCTAATCACCTCAATGCCCAAGAAATAACGTAACTCTCCCAAATTCTTCATCTCAAACTTCTGCTTCAATAGCATTTTCACATGAAGGATATCTTCATCACTATCACCTGTCATAATCAAAACATCAACATAAATGACAAGCAGCATAATACCTTTCTCTGTTTTTCTCACATAAAGTGAGAAATCTGCCTTGAAAATCTAAAAGCCAATAGTGACAAGATACTATCCTATCTTGTCAGACCATACTCTAGGTGCTTGCTTCAATCCATACAAGGCTTTCTTCAACCTGCAAACAAACTCAGGATGAACAACATGCACATAACCTGGTGGCTGCTCCATATAGACCTCTTCTTGCAAATCACCATGCAAGAAGGCATTCTTTACATCCATCTAATGTAAAGACCATCCCTTTGATGCAGCCATAGCAATGACTGCTCTTACGGTTGCCATCCTTGCAATCGGACTGAATGTTTCTTCATAATCAATGCCATATGTTTGTGCATGCCCCTTGACTACTAATCTTGCCTTGTATCTGTTTTCACAGAATCATCTGCATTGTGCTTCACCTTATAAACCCACTTACAACCAATTGCATTCTTATCTTTAGGCAAAGGTACCAATTCCCATGTAGCATTTGCTTCCAAGGCATCCATTTCTTCATCCATGGCTTTCTCCCATTTTTCTTTTCCCATGGCTTGCTCAAAAGAAGTGGGTTCTAGTTCATGTATCACTTTGACTATATAGGCATAGTGAATGGCTATAAATCCATCATATTTCAGCCTATCCATAGGATACCTAGCTCTGGTAAACCTGCTCAAAGTAGGCTCACTTCCAGGTGCTCTCAAAACATCCCTGGTCTTCCTTACTCCAGGTGTAACAACAGAAGGAATACCCAAATCATCATCAATGCTCTGTTCTGAGCCACTGGATTCACCATCCACATAAGAGTGACCTGCATTCACATCAAACATGGGATGATCTACCTTCTCTTTTCCTTTTTGTGATACATGTATACCACTATCTACATTGCTTTGAGGAGATTCTCCTGATCTCAATCTGCATGTCCATGGCAAAGAATGTGAACCACTACTAGAGGACACTCCAGGTCCACTAATATCTTGTGACTGCTACTGTGAATTCTATGCAGCATTACCATTTTGTGCATCTACATTATCAATCACATTTACTGGATTATACCAGCTACTCATCTCATCAAAAACAACATCTCTGCTCATTGTAAACTTATGACTAGAAGGGTTATAGCATCTATACCCTTTCTACTGCAGAGAGTAACCAATAAAGATGCACTTCTCAGCTTTTGGATCCAACTTGGATCTCAACTCATCTGGCACATGAACATAGGCAATGCAACCAAAAATTTTCAAATGAGAAATATATGGTTTCCTACCAATATACCTCTCCTTTGGAGTCATGCCATGTATTGCTGGAGTGGGAGTCCTGTTCATTATATAGACTGTTGTAGCAACTGCTTCAGCCCAATAAAAATCTGGTAAGTCTTTTTCGTTGAGCATGGCACGAGATACCTCTCCAATATGCTTGTTTTTCCTTTCTGCAATTCCATTTTGTTGTGGGGTATGACTGCATGAATATTGTTGCTTTATGCCATGCTCCTCCAGGAACCTTGCAAACTCATTTGAGAGGTACTCTCCCCCTCCATCTGACCTTAGGCATTTTATTTGCAGGCATGTTTCTTTTTCAACCATAGCTTTAAGAGTTTTGAAATGCCCAAACACTTCACTTTTTTTTTCATAAACTACACCCAAACTTTTCTACTATGGTCATCAATAAAAGTGACAAAATAATGACAGCCTCCAATAGATGGAGCTTTAGTAGTCCATACATCAGAGTGGATTAATTCCAATGGCTTCTTACTCTCTTGAACATGTCTAGGAAATGGTTTCCTTGCCTGTTTTTCAAATTGACAGGCTTCACATACCTTATGTATTTCTGCAACCTTGAATTTAGGCAATCCTACAACAATATTTTGGGCTTGCATTAATTTAAGTCATTGTACATTAACATGACCAATGTGTTTATGCCAGATATCAATATCTACACAATTGCACCGATCCCATGTGCAAACATTGCTGCACTCAATTCAGGCATGTCTGCATCCAACGTAAACATTCTACCCTTCTTCTTTCCTTTTGCTATAAGCAACCTTTATTTTTCATATCCTCAACAAAGCATCCATGAGGATTAAATCTGACCTGCAAGCCCTGCTCAACCATTTAACCAATAGAAACCAAGTTCTTGGTGATATTCGGGACATGAAATACATCCAACAGGTATTTCTTTTTCCCATCCTGCATAGACAAATGAATTTTTCCAATCTACACAATAGGATGTGAAATATCATCACCAGTCTCCACAAATCCTGGTTTTTCAATTTTCCTTGCATCCTGCATCCATTCTGCATGACCTGTCATGTGGTTCGATGTACCTAAGTCAACATACCACACATCGTTGCTTTCTTCTGCACTTGTCACAGAATTGGTCATGTATTACACCATAAACAAATGCTCATTTCTGTCATCACCCTGTCTACTAGAAGATGCATAATTCCCTTATTGCAATTTTTCATTCATGATGTCATTCTGCTTTTTATAGCAGTCTTTAGCGATATGATCCATTTTACCATAGTAGTATCATTCAACATTGTTGTTTGCATTTTGGCCTCTTTGCCATCCACCACGACCTCTTTGGCTCCCCTTGCCTCTAGAGTTACCACGTCCTCCTCCATAGGACTGGTTTTCTTGATTTTGCTGCATATTCTGATTTCTACCACGGCCTCCAGATCGGCCTCCTCTACGTCTGCCTCTACCTCTTCCAGCATTTGAGTAGAAGACAGCTTCTTTTGAAGTTCCTCCTGAAGAAGATGCACCACCATTTCTCTGCTCCTCAGAAATTAGAAGAGCAATCAACTCCTCAAAATCACGAAATCTTTCACGGACGGAAATGGATGTTCAAAACTGTGTATAATCCTTTCCTAGACCATTCAAGGTCATAGAAACTAAATCATCATCTTCCACTGGCGACCCAATGGAAGCAAGTGCATCTGCAATCTTCTTCACCTTCACGTGGTAGTCATTGATGCTCATACTTTCTCTTTGCACATTGTGCAACTCTTGCTTGAGCTGCATTTTCCTGGCTTGCGTATTTGTGCTATACATTTTTGACAAAGTATCCCATGCCTCCTTTGGCGTACTTGCATCCTGAATATGCACAATCATAGAGTCTGAAATACTAATAGACAGCCAGTACATAACTTTTCTGGCTCTCTCATGCCATCCTTTAAATGCCTGCATTTGCTGTTGATTGAGAACATCAGGAAGAACTGGTTCTTCTTCATTTCCTGCAATGAATTCCCAATATCCTTTTCCCATAAGGAAATTCATCATTCTAAACTTCCATGCTTAGAAGTTGTTCTTGTCAAGCTTTTCAGTGACAAACTGTGAAAGAGAATCAGACGCCATTACAGAACACTGTAAAAAATTCTGTCACTGCAAAAAACATAGCTTCAGCCTCACAAGGGTAAATCTGCAAAACTGACGAAAGTGGTATTTGACCACACAGTCACTTCCTAGTGACGATTTTGCATCAACAGGCAACAAGGATGATTCTGTAACTCCCAATGTCCCTACGGACAGGTATACGATGCAATTTCTACGGTAACTTTTTACCAACCTGTAGGACAGTGGTCGCACAGCAAAAAATAAGGCCTTTTCCTAAGTGCGTGCGGAAAACTTCCGCCTCCAAAACAGGCCCCGAAATGGCCTCGAATCGAAAAAACAGGGCAACCAAGGGCTAAAGCCCTAGCCCGCAGCATTTACTGCCCTCTTGCTACACCGCAAAGGGTATCTCAATCTGAGACAATGCACTCTTGCACTTTCTAGCTATGCTACCTGCAAAGACTTGCTCCCAAACTCAAAAAATGAAAGCAACACTGGTCCTCTTACCATAACACCGCGAACTTGGTTTGCTTTCTTGAGCTTCTTACCACGAACCAGGCTCTGATACCATGTCAAGATTGTGGGAGAGAAGGAAGGAGTCTCACTTGTAGCTTTCTCACTTGCACAATGGGGGAATACACACACAGGTGGAGGCTGACAACAATTTTTCTCTTCTTAGTTTTGTAAGCCAAAAAGAACTCTAGTACAGAGAAATAGAAGAACCCTACATATGGGTCTCAAACCAAACTCAACTAACTAAGGTGGCATACTAACTAAGCCATGAACTAGAGTAGATAAGGATAGCTTTCATCTAGCTATTATTCATGGGCGGTGTACCAACCGCATCTACAGCTAACAAGTCGGTGACATAAATGCACAACGGTCACCCTGGCATATCACGAGTGGAGCTCGATATCTCAACACTAGTTTGGATATTGTTATCAATAATGAGACAGTACCCGGTCACTTATGGGGAATGTTATCAGAGCATGCAATATATGGCAGGCAATGGTTGATATGGGTGATGCAAAGAGTAGCGGAGACCAATCTACCGTTGTTATCCTGGACCCATAGGCTGATTAGACAACATGTTATGCGTATGCCTCTTGCTATATATACAGGAGGGATGGGTCATAATCTTATGCATTTAGTTTAGGGCTATGAGCCTCATTTTTCCTCCTTGGAAAGGAGCATATTATTGTATATCTGTACTATTTCGGGGAGGGATGTGTCGGTGCTATTCTGTTTGATCTCGTTAGGCCAAGAGGGCCAGTTTTGCGAGGTTTTCGATGTTTTATTTCATTAGGCCAAGAGGGCTGATTAGTTTTTGTAGAGAAATGCTTTATTTCATTAGGCCAAGAGGGCCAATTGTCTGTTTAGTACAGGTGCGGTTAATGGTTTATTGTTTTAGTTCTATGCTAGACAAGTTTACAGAAGAGATTGGAAGGAGCCTTTGTCGCGCGGAAGCTTCTCATGGCCCTATCCAGGTGATATCTCTCCTTTACGAGTAATGTGTTTTAATGCTATATGTGTCTGTGTACTTGTAGGGGATTTTCTTTTCTTGTTGGGGACCGGCGTCCAAGGCATGAAGTCCTAGGTTTAGGTTCGGTATGTCTGAGGGAGGCCTGAGTAGTCGTTGCCTCCTATAAAGACATTGCCAGGCATCGAAAGACCTGCTTTAGAAAGTAGTCCTAATAACCCTATTCTACTAGCCTGCTAGGTAGCCTTCTAGGAGTTCTTATTAGTTGTGAGGCAGTTAGAGAAGCCTGCCAGAAGGAAAAAATGATGATGATAGGAATTAAAAACCCTGAATATCTTAAAGAAAATAAATATATACAAAGGTGTGTAAAAAGGGGTTCTACCTCTCTAAAAATAGACAGGAAAAGAAAGGAAAATTTATGAGCAGTTGATCATCACCTTGCAAAGGCCTCGTAGATTCCTGGGTACAAGTCAGACCCGAGGCCGATGCCTTTTCTTCCTAGGGATGGCGTCTCGCTAGAGAAGAAGAAAGTAAGGAAGGTTGGAGCGAAAATAAAAGTGAGCGTCAGAAAAGGATTAAGTGTCACCTTGTGAGGCCTAGTAGGTTCTTGGATACCGAGACAGGACCTGAGGCCGATGCCATGTTCTCCTTGGGTCACTATGCTCAGATCCCTCCTTTTTACATGCCCGAGTATGGAAAAATAAAAACCTAAAAGAAGAAATGTGCTAAAAGGAAATACTTCTTGATCAAGCTATAGGAGTCCTCGTCTAGTTGGAGCTCCTGGTAGTGTTGTCCTTAGTTAGGTAGGTAGTTCAGACCACCATTTAGGGCGACCTCTTTGATAGTTCTTTTTAGCTTGGCCGTGTTGGAGCAATCGGTTAGTGACTAGCTTTGGACTTTCTATCAGATTATGCTAGGCCTACTCCTTGTGGATTTCATACCTTGGTTTTGTAGGGGGTAGGGTGAGCACTGTGCTGTGTTTTAGTATGTATCTATTTTGTATCAGCTTGATGCTTCCTTTGGTTGTTTTGTGCAGATCTATTGTGGGATTCATCGGGTTGAGTCGCCCTATTGGCATGGTCACCAATGAGAGTGGAGTTTTGAGCCCGGGATATGTCTAAAATTTGCCAAAAAATCCAAAATTTAGGGGAAAAATATTGAACATCGAAGGCGACGGTTGCAACTAGGATGATTTTAAGCACAAAGTGAAAGACGGCTTTTAAAAGCCACTCGAGCTACACTTGTGGACTTTTTATCATTTTTCCAACTGCGGTGCAGGATGCCAGGAGCTGCCGGTCAGTGCGGGATGTCAAGCCAGATGCGCAAGATTTTTCAGAGCTCGAATCGGAGTCCGAACGAGGAAGGGGCCACAACTTCGGTAAGATTTGAAAGGGTGGCCACAACTTGGACCAAAGGGGGGGGGTGCCCTTTGGGACCTTGACCCCCCCCCCCCCCCCCCCCCCCAAAATTTTATGAAGAAATCGTGAAGAAGAAGAGCATGGCGGCGTGATGCAGCAATGGCCAAAAAATGTGCTTCATTCTCTCTCATGATGATTGTCAGGCTGCAAATACCTCATCTAATTGACAATGGCCCTCAAGTTCTCCCTCTTCACTGATGATATCACCGGTCTTCACGCGAGGAATGGTTGTCTGAATGAAGAGAATAGAATCTAGTATTTCTCTCTCCTCCCTCTCTCTCTTCTCTATGGGTTGTTCATGTGTACTCTCTTGAAGAAGGAACCGGGTGGAAGAATGAAGAAAGTGGTAATGGAGATTGATGGAGATGCTGAATATTGAAGTCCAGCATTGGATTGAGAGCAATGGAGGCTCCGACTGCTGGTTATGCATGCATTCAAGGCGTCTCAGGTTACGTAAAAACACAGTATAACCATTTTTATGAAGAAAAATGAAGGATTTTTTATAGTTTATTATGATAATTATGTTCTTATTGGATGAAAATTTGTTTGAGTGCTGTTTGCACCATGATTAATTGTTGTTTATCAAAAAATGTTGGTTTTGCAATGATTTACATTCTTTATTTAATTCCCGTAAACCCAAAATGTAGTTTTTAAGAGGCAAAATGCTAGTTTTTCCGTTTTGAGTGGGTAAAATAAGTTCCCATGGGGGAAAAATGGAAGATAAATTGAATGTTAGTATGTTGAAGTGATTGGAACAATAAAAATTAGAAAATAACATATCTTATTGCCAAATAAATCAAGAAAATGGGAAAAATGAGTGAAAAAATAGAAATACGTCTTGGGAAAATAAGGAAAAATATAATGATTGTTTATGGATGTATGGTAGTGGCAAAGCATAAGTTTTGGCCTCAATTTTCCCTATCTCCTTATCAAAGTTTGTGATATATTGCTTTTTACACATCAAAACATCACAAAATGAACCTCTACACCTATGCAACGAAAGCAATACCTAAACGTAGGGGGTTGGGAGGTTTGAATGGTGTGATTTGTGTGCTGGTTGTTGCTGATTTTCTGATGCATATCATGTCATAGATTTTGTAGTATGTTAATTAAGATGATAGTAGCATGAGTGTTATCTCGGTGCTATCCTTACATTGCCACAATGAGTTAGTAAATGCATTATAAAGCCTGGTTGTGCACCACACTTATGTTTCTGATTTAAAACCATGTTTGAGCACTTTAGAATCATTCACTTTGCATGTGCATGACGATCATGATATTAAGAAAAACCTGGATGCATAGCACTTGTTTTCAATGACTATGACCTACGCTTGAGTGTGGAAAGGTAACCTAAGCCGTAGGATAGACGTTCATTTCTTGGGGAATCATCTGGTAAGGACACATGGTATCTCCTAGATTACTTGAAAAAATCAAAGAGTGGAGTTTGTTCGTTTGTTCTATATGTTGTTGAACAGTGCATCAAGGGGCTAATCCCTGCGATATAGGAGAGCTGCAGTGGGGCCGCGGTGATTTCCACCGAGAGGTTGCCTCCCATGTATGTGATTATCGTGGTATTTATTGCCAGTGTGTAAGGGTTCTCCCTCTGTGGAGTTTATAGAAAGGGAAATGTTGGACTACAAAACTACAAAACTATAAACGCATAGATTAAGGCTTTAGTCCTTTAGTAGCAAATAGACACTCCTGGCTTGCGAGGCCGTGAGGGTGTGTTTGTCTATTATGAGCATGAGGTCCAGCTAGTGCTATAGCCAGTGCTGACCCATTTGAGGTCCCATCACTTGTTTTCTATTGTAAATAGCCAAAATACCACCAAAACCAAGACAAAATGACCATGAACTGATAGCTAATGATGCTGCCCACTAAGTACCATCAAAAGTATATGAATAGTCTATGTATGAGGATTCTAATGATGAGTATGAAGACTGATATTCCAATGGTGAGGAAAGTGAGGAAGAAGCCAAAACCATAGAGTATGACACAAATGGATGAGTGATTGGGAAAATAAGGGCGAACACTAAACCCTAAGAGGCCAGTGCTTTTAGAATGGAAAGAGAAGTCATCAAGGTAAACTATAATCATACCTGGTAAGCACACCTAGATATAATGGACTATGAGTGAGCTAGATTAGTTTAATGAGGCACCACACCACTCCTTAGAGAGGAATCTATCTCAAAGCTATGACCACCAAGGGAAACTCCTTCTTCTAGTGAAGATTGTGAGTTCAACTCTGAGTCAAAAGTTAGCTCTGAGAGTGATCCAGAAATCCCACAACCACCTAAGACCAAATGCACCAAACGGGACCTCCGGTCCATTTGGGGTGCAAGAGGCTCAAAGAAGAGAGAAGAAAACAATCCAAGTCCTCTAAAGCTGGACGACAAAAGAAACCACATGACTTACCCAAATGCTTCACTAAGTATAAGAAGGGCAACCGCATAGTGGTGTTAATAGGATCCAAACAAGCAAGACAGGTTAGTGGAGCCATCAAAGGAACCGCTAAAGTCAAGTTAACTTGGCAAGGGAAGGGGACAAGCCTCACATGTGTACATATCTGATTACTTGACTGAGCAAGAGGAGGCCAACCTCATTAATCTCTTAGAAGAGTATGTAGATGTATTCACTTGGTCCTTAGAAGAGCTAAAAGAAATCGATCCAAGTATTGTGACTCACAACATTCCTATGACCCCCAACACAACACCAGTCAAACAAAGACCGTATGCAATGAATCCAAAGTATGCTCATGCTGTGAAGGATAAAATAGACAAGCTATTGAATGTTGGATTCATTTATGAGATTGAGCATACGAAGACTAGGTAGCACCCATAGTAATTATCTTGAAGAATAGGAATATTCAAGTATGAGATTGAGCATACGAAGATTGGGTAGCACCCATAGTAATTGTCTTGAATAAGAATAGGAATATTCAAGTATGTATGATTACAAAAAGGTTCATGCAACGACAAAGAGATACAATTATCCATTACATAAATTGAGCACATGCTTGAGGGAGTGATAAGAAAGGAAGCCTACACTTTTCTGGATGGCTTCTCTAACTATAACCGAGTTCAACTGCACCCAAATGACATGCATAAAATGGCATTTGCAACAAAATGGGATGTGTTTGCCTACATAGTCATGCCGTTTGGACTTATTAATGCACTTTCTACCTTTCAATATCTTATGTGTGCTATTTTCAAGGACATCCTTAGAAAGTGACTGGAAGTATTCATTGATTAACTGTGTGTTCATTCTAGTTGGAAGCACCTAGACAAACTCCACATAGTCTTTGAATGGTGTAGACAATATAGTCTCTCACATTGAACCCCTTAAAATGTAAGTTCTGAGTAAATCATGGATGTATTCTAGGACACAAGGTCTCAAAAAATGGCATTGCTATTAACTTTTTCAAAGTTAAGAGTGATTGTCGATTTACCACCACCAACCAACTACAAGGGAGTTCACTACTTCCTTGGCCACACTGGGTACTATCAACAATTTGTGTTGAATTACGCACTCATTGCACGACCACTTTACAAACTATTGATTGTATTTAAGTGGAGTAAGGAGTGCTAACGTGCTTATGAAGAATTGAAAAAGGCTCTAATGATTGGATCTATTCTATGAGCCCCAAATTGGTCCATTACTTTCCATGTGCACATTGATGCATCAAAGTTTGACGTGGGAGCAGTCTTTTATCAACCTAGAGAGCATAACTTGGATTGCCCAATGAACTTTGCAAGTAGACAACTCACTAACATGGAAATGAACTACTCCACAACATAGAGGGAAGGGCTAGCTATGGTGTTTACTGTTGAGAAATTTTGGCATTACCTTCTAACTACACATTTTACTTTCTTTGTTGATCATCAAGCATTGTTTTATCTTATGAACAAACCCTATGCAATAGGACACATTTCTTGATGGTTACTTCTGCTATTAGAATTTAATTTATCTATGGTAGTACGAAAGGAAAAACAATAGTATATGATAGACCATATGTCTCACATAACCATAGGAGAAGCATCTGAACAAGGCATTGTAGATGACCTACCCAATGCACATCTATTTAGAATTTCCACTGTGAAAGAGATTTGTTTAGAGTAGACCTTACATCTTGTTGGTGGACAGACAACATAGTCCACATCCTAGAACACGGATTACCTGAGAACGTCCAATTGAGAAGGCTAGGCTAAAATGTCTCATTCTAAATATTCAACCCTATCAATTGATTGCTAGCCAACTCTACCAATTAGGACTAGATGAACTATTGAGGAGATGTGTCTATAAGCATGAGATGCATGATGTGCTTGTAGAAGCTCAATGTGGAATTGCTAGAGGACACTTCCACGGGGATGCTACAACACACAAGATGCTCCAGTCTCAATTGTGGTGGCCTACACTATTTTGTGATGTGACTAGGTGTATAAAGCATTGTGATGAGTGCCAATGAACCAAAGTCCCTATTCATAAGGATAAGATGGAGTTGACCCCAGTGATAACATACCAACCATTTGAAAAATGGGGGATTGATTTCACTAGGCCAATTAGCCCTATAGCACAATATTCACAACCGAGTTACGTAATCATAGCCACAGAGACTATCTCACCAAGTGGTGCTAGAACCACTGCCAAATTTATTTGAGAGTAAGTGATCTCACGGTTCAGATATCCCATAGAATTAGTCAGTGATCAAGGCATGCACTTCATCAATGAAGTGATTGTCCACTTATTATCCATCTTCTTGATAATCCATCAAAAATCCTCACTATATTACCCTCAAGCCAATGATCAAGCTAAAGCCATAAATAAAATCTTAATGACTATTCTAACCAAGTTGGTCTTTGCCTCATGTAGTGATTCGGACAATAAGCTAATGGTAGCATTATGGGCTTACAGGATAGCCTACAAAATAGCCATCGGATAGATACCATTCAAGATGACCTATGGAATTGAAGCAATCTTACCAGTTGAGTTCTTTGTTCCAAGCTTGAGAATAGCGATCCAAGAGAGATAGGATGGCAAGAAAGCATGGACAAATTGCCTAGTAGAACTAGAATGCCTATTTGAAACCCCACTAACCATGTTCTAATCTGTGCAAAGGCACAACGTAAGAGTTGGTTTGACAAGCATGTCAAACAATGTGACTTTGAACAAGGAGACTTAGTAGTGTTTTACTTTGTAAAGGGTCACAAATAAAAGATAAAGCTTAAGGGGTTGGGACCTTTCAAAGTCCATAACATTAGTAGAATAGGCAACATGGAGCTTGAAACCCTAGAAGGAGAGGGTATAGGCTTTTTTTATGGCAGTTGCATCAAGAAGTACTACCCTCCATCACACCCACTACACAAGCCTCCAATGACAACACCACCTATCAATGTTAGGGTGGCAATTATCATAAGCATAGAGGATGAGAATGAAGAAATTTAGTACCAACCTACTTGCACATAATGGTAACTACCCAAAAGGCACACACCTTTGATGCATTAATTAACAAGAGAGCTAACAACAACATCCTCACATATGACCACTGGACCCTCATTGGTCAACCCCCAAGTGCAACCGACTAATGCCAAAACTCATCCCATTTGGGGAGCAGTCCTATCTTGTACTAGGAAAGTACAAGGTAATTGTTTCTATCGAGACGATTGAGAGCCTCCCAATCATCTTTTATGTACTACCTAACAAAAAAAGTGTTGGCAAGGAATCACTTTTGGGTTGCACTTTCAAGAAACAAACTCACTGCAACATTGACTATGACTCTCAACGCATCCACCTTGCCATAGACAATGTTAGGATAGTCACGGCTTTCAGCAAGGGTATCATGGCTTCACCAAAGTCCACTGTGCTATCGGTAGTTAAACCCAATGTCAACTCTAAGGAGAGAGGGTAGTGAATCTACATAGACACCCAGTGTGAAATGCTCACAATGCTTAGAAGCCCGAACCAAAGCTGTAATCCAAATGACCAAGTGGGTTCCCAAATGTAAAATGCAACCTACCAAGGGCACATCCGTAAGATCTCATAGGTATTGTGTCCCATACACTAGACCTAAAAGAAAAGCTTGGTGTTACATGAATACGCAAAGGAATAAAATACAATGGGTGCCAAAAGTCTTATTGCATCCCCAAGGCTTCTATGATGGTAATATCTTGGTGTGGCTACCTAAATCCACGAATTGCACACTTGCCCATCCACTGCAACCTCCCAACCAACATATACGTACCCATAAGCTAGCAATAGGTAAAAAATAGAGCGAGAAAAAATATGTTCAACCCATGAATACTCAATAGATCTATCGCCCAAAATTCACCCACTACTGATAGGCCTTTCCCTAATACCTCGAGTGCACCACTCACTATACAAAAAAAGAACCATGCATCCCCTGAACCACAAGCATAATCACACACAACAAATAACAAACACTCCAATGACCACCTCGTAGCAAAGTTAACCATAACTAACCAATCTAGTCGACCACCATAGGCCTTAAACCATCTTATCAACATCAATCCACTCTTGAATCAACATTCAATATGGCCATGAACTCAAGAGATGACTTAATGACCTGTATCAAACAATTGGACTCAACCTTTATATTGTTTGCTAGAGGCTATGAATGCTTAGACCTAGGCATGCTTGGTGAACAAATAGCAAATGATGTACATTATTTGCCTTGTTCTTGGGACGAATTTGAATTCATATTTACAAAAACTCCCACGATTGCAGAAGAGTTGATTGCCACTGAAATCTCCCAAGAACAAGCCTTAAACCAATGGTTAATCAAGTCCTTCAAGAAAAGAAGAGTTTCAATGTCACTTGATGAACTTGATGAGCTAAAAATATTAGCTAAATTTGAATCCAATTTCCTTCAAGAAAAGCAAAGTTTCAATGTCACCCGCTGATGAACTTGATGAGGTAAAACTGGTAGCTAAATTTGAATCCAATTTCCTACAAAAATGGTACACTCTATGCACCAATGGGAATAAGAGGGTTATCAAATCATGAACAATCCGAAACAAAGACATGCCATCAAGAATTTTGAATATGATCCTACTTATGTAGTTCCAACTTGGTTCAAAGTACTAGCAATGACATGAAACAAACCATCAGAAGACAATGTCATCTTGCATCCATACTCAGATAGGATCATAACAGAAGAAGAACTTCATATTGCTAGCGAAATTCACTCAGGTGATCTCTTAGCCGATGTATTGACCTACATCACACATGTGGAAATTCACCCATAAGACATGGACCGATGTGCAACTCTATTATTGATGTTATTGATGTTATGCATGGTTCTATTAGAGAAGAAATGTACAAAGGTAAAAAGAAGATAGTGCTTGAAAAGAATGGAATATTCTTTTGTGACCATTCTTATATTGTTGTTGAAAGATAAGCATAGGAACTCTCCTTACACTGGAGAGGATAAGGGCAGCTAGGTGTAAATGGACTGGAGGACAGGGGAAACCCTAACCCTAACTCCTCTAGTGGCTAAATAAATAGCCTAAAGTACACACTCAAATGTAGAGGAGAGTGTACTAGTTGTACCTTGAACAATTGACTAAACAAGATCATGTTCTTTTACTTGAACTCTCTCTCTCCCTCTTGTGCACACTCTCTTATGCTTCCAACTCTAATTTGCAACATGGTATCAGATCCATCTCTGATCCTTCAGCTTCCCTTAGCCTCTTTACACATCTAAGTGCACAAGAAGTTCTTTTGGCATCTTAGTTACCTTCTTTTCCACCATAGCTAGCTAGACCCCCTAACCTTGGAGGAGTTGGTGTGTGCAAAGGAGTCAGTATTAGCTCATGATTCCTTCTAGATACTTCATGCCTAGCACAAGGTGCTTTAGCATGCACTTCAAACGCAGAGATTGGGCATCCAAGAGGACGTCATTGCCAAAAATTGTGAATCTGGCGCAGATTTCGCTACCTCCAACTCAACTCCTTGGTGCAACCTGTAGTGGGCACAATCATGGCGGCTATCTTAGGGCTATTGTAGCCCTTGAAATAGACCATCCTCATCTAAGAGGGTTTGTCCTAATTCATCTCCTACAGCCTGTTGTGATCAAAACCCTAGCTATGGGTCTCTAGTAGCCATAGCCAGAAAGTTTCAAGCTTTTTCAACCTTCAAAATTTTCAATGTTTGTTCAGTAACAGTGATTTTAATCACTGATTCATCTCTTCCAAAGTCAATTAATAATCTGGGAACTTCATTTCAGAGATTCTTTTACTTGGAATGTCATCATCAAGCTCATCAAGACCGACATCTACCATCTCTAGCAACATAAACTAGAGATGAGTGTGTGTAAGCACTAAGGCACATTGCTCAATCATTATTGCTATTGGTACTTATACAATTTGAGTTTTTTCATCAGAAAATTAAAACAATTGAGTGCTTTACTTCATTTTGTAAGGCTATGTGTACAACTATAAACACATAGACTTATATTGTATATCATGTATGGTTTTTTCAAATACCCTAGCCAATGAAATCAGAGAGATGAGTGTCATTGTACTCTCCTCAAAGTCATCAGCAACAAGCATTGAAATCATAGACCATCCTTGTCCAACACAAGGTTCATCTACTAAACCATACCACAAGGAGGAGCCCAAGTCCAATTTAGGTTCACATCATTGAAGCCTAAAAAGACCATTAAGCCTTGGAAGAAGAGTACACATAAGAAAGGACCACCAAAGTCATATTTTGAAATATTACATATGTATGATTTTCAGCCTTTCTCCTCCTTACAACTTTGATATCAATTGTTTGTAAGGGTGTCCTTGATTTGCTTCCACATTCAGTGGCAAGGTTGTAAGGGACTAGACATGCCCTTGTCCTAACAAGTGGTAAGACCTTCCCAATGGCCACAACATATGATGATGTTCTGTCCTCAAATTCAGAAATTTAATGGAAAAGATTTCCATCCTTGGCAAGTCTTGGTCAAATAAAAAATGATGGAAAGAGAGTATTGGCCCTTCATAAAAGGGACCAAAGTAATTGACCCATCTAATCACCTTGATGTAGAAGATGATGAATGGGCTCAGACCATCATCATGCTTCATTTAGATGAATCTTTAATTCATCACATTGACCAACTCTCAACTGCAAAAGAAAAGTGGGATGAGCTTGAAAGGCTCTACTTTGCTATAGGAAAGAACTCCAAGATATTTCTCAAAGATTGACTCTTTTTAGCTTGGAATACAAACATGGAGAAGATCTAATCAAGTTTATTTCACACATGAAGAGGCTTATGACATAGCTTGCCTCTGTTCAAGCCATTTCCATCCTACTAAAGTCTGGGAAGAAGGTATTTCCAACCCTTGTGACTACCCTAACTAATATCCCGAACCCAACTTTAGCAAGTACCATCCAGTCATGCCTAGATGAAGAGAAGAGAAACCATACTGAAGGGTCTTCAGAATTTACTTCTCGTGAGCAAGTGTTTGTCCATACAACTTCTACTAAGTGCTCCTTCTGTCACAAAAAGGGGCATATTATAAGCAACTGCTCGAAGAAATATCTTAACAAAATGAAGTGCAATAAATGCAAAATGACCGGGCATATCACTAGTATGTGTTCGAGTGTTCCAGAAGTACCTTAGGAATTGGAGGTCAACTTAGCCTCCCAATCGGCAGGTGACCGACTCTTTTGAGTCTTGTAACACTCTCTACCTATAACCTTTTCTTGTAACCTAATTTATAAAGGCATCTCATTGAGAATTAAGCGGAGGCATCCTATTATGTTTTATTAAATGCCACCTGACATTGAGGGGGGGTGTTGAAAGAAAGATAAGCATAGGAACTCTCCTTACACTGGAGAGGATAAGGGTAGCTAGGTGTAAATGGACCGGAGGACAGGGGAAACCCTAACCCTAACTCCTCCAGTGGCTATATAAACAGCCTAAAGTACACACTCAAATGTAGAGGAGAGTGTACTAGTTGTACCTTGAACAACTGACTAAACAAGATCTTGTTCTTGTACTTGAGCTCTCTCTCTCCCTCTTGTGCACACTCTCTCATGCTTCTAACTCTGATTTGCAACAATTGTGCCCATGCAATCCAACCAATGGGGATCAATATCCCCCCTTCCTTTGCTAGATTTTTCAAGCTTTGAATGGCCTTTGCGAGGTCTAGCTGCTAGTGAGGGCTATATATGTAAAATATTTTCTAAGATACAAAGAGCATTAAAACCTAATATCTCATGTAGGCTAAGCAAAAATACTTTGTTTATGCCTATTAATATATTTGTTGATTTCTTTTCTAATACTAAGATAAGAAGATCAAAGGCCATGACTAACATATGGTCATGTCATACAATTTGTTGATGAAGGATGGGACACTAAGATACAAGGAAAAATTATACGTGAGATAACTTATAAATATATGGTTGCTACTCAAAATTTTATCATTAGCTTTTATTATAGTAGATGGCATTATGTTGGTGGTAGTTTAGTTGCTTTAAACCTAAACTTGATACTTTTAGCAAAGATCCTATAGTGGATCTTGATGTTTGGCTCAATGAGGACATTATTGCAATCCTAAAGGTTAGATCATCATATACGCTACATCAAGTGAGGATGGATTTACAGAAAGAAGATATTGGACTACTGTGCTCATTTGTGTTTTAACTTAATAACAAGTGAGTAAGTTTTTATATCATATTATATCCACTTAGTTGTATATATTATTCCACTTTTTAATTAACAAACATTTGTAATATATTTTTTACAGATGTCAATGAGAAGCGAGAAGAATATACAATGCAAAGATATTGAAGAAAATATCTCTTTACTATCAATATAAAATACATATACAAATTTTGAGGCAATTTTTTATTAACCATCTCCATGACTTATATACACAAGGGCTTACAAGCAATGAGGCAAAAGCTACTTCTTTTTTTGAGGACTTTTCTCAAGAGAAGAGACATCCCTTCTAAGAGTCCCTTTGCCTTTCTTTGATGCTTTGGTTGCCTTAGGTGTTGAAGGCATAGCTTCACCTAGCTGTAGTTACATGCACCTCCTCTCCTTCATTGTCCAACCACCCACTACTACATGTTCTTGGTTTCATATAATTGATCATTATGTACTCCATGACCTTTGCTCTTATATACCAAACATGCAATCCCTTGAAAACTATCATATATTTGTAAGAAAAGATTTTTAGTTCATTGTTATTTTTTATCATGGACTATACTATTATCATCAATGGACTATTTTAGAATGAATCTCTATCTTAAAGTTTAATATTTTTCACATTACCTTTACAAGTTTATCATCATTGAGATAAATAAACTTAACCAATCTTCTGGCATTTACAATTACTCTCCAGCCAACCACAAGAGTGACTATCATCCTGATGAGAATACTATAGCCAACAATATAAAATAAAACTATGAAACTTGTTTATTGTAGTTTATAAAATAAATTTTCTTATTATATTTCAACCATATTAATCAAGACCTTACCATAACTTGCCTATATTGCATTGTTGCAAGTGAATTAGAAGGCATCGGAGGATTTTCTCTAACACTTCAATCAATCTTTTTACAACTCCATACTAAAAAGACAATAAATGTTAGAGTAATTATTTTAAAAATATCAAAATATTAAAAAAATCAAAATATTAAGGAGACCCTGGATTATATAACTTACAACTTAGCATTTTCATGGCTTCCTTTCAAAGAATTGATGAGGAAACATTGCTTCTCCACATAGTCTGCTCCAATTAGGCTCCAATGAGAATTGAAAACAATCATACTTCAATAATTTAGCAAAACAAAATCTCATAAGATCTAACAAAATATCAAATTACTTACTTTTCATTGTATAGAATTAGAAGGACCTCCAAAGTTTCAAAGTCAATTGGATTGGATCAAATGCACTTGCATCAAGCTCACTCCTCATATAGTATGAGATAAATGGATCAAGAACCTCAATTTTTTATTGTATATCAAAGAGGAGCTCATGTATTACACACCTAGCAAAGAAATGGAGATAGTGAGCATAAACATAAAAGCTTTTTGCTAGAAAAATATAGTAAGTAAAAACAAATTTGGGTATATTATACCTCATCCCAACAAGAATAATAGATTCATTTACTTCTCTCATTTTATACATGAGGATTTGAATACAATTAGAGTAAAAAAATATCATATCAGATTTTCTAGTAATATCATCACGCAAAAAGAATAGACATTAAAGCCCTCATGATCAGCCCTTTCAAGAAGGATAGATAGCTCTTTTTCAAAAGATGGTAGCTGGTCTGCTTCCTTTTCTTTTGCCTTCTTCCTTTTATACTCCCTCCATTTATATGCATGCTCTTCTGTGGCTTTTTCCTCTTTCTCATATAGTATTTTGTCTTTTTATGGATGACATCTTCAACCTTAGGAGCTAGATTACCTTTCTTTTTTCTATATGGAGGCACATTTAAAATATTGAAAGTCTTCTCATCAATAAGGGAAGCTGGCTCAAGGACCTTTGAAAATCTGTATCTCAACCTCCTAAGATTTATCATGTATTTATCCATAAGTGTAAGCCTATATGCATGAGCAACACAAATATAGGAATCTTGGAAAAACTTGATCAAAAAATCTTGTACTTCCTCCTGGATGCAATTGAGAGCTATCATTATCCATCTAAAACTATCAAGAGCTTATCACAAATTTCTTTAGCAAGCCTTTGAAAGGACAATTTTGGAATTGCATTATCTAGAGCCTTCATTACACTTCTAATTTCCTTTAGGCATCTAACATGTTGTGAAAACTTTTTCCTTGGCTTTGATTTCCTTGCAAGTTTAGAAGGCTTGGAGAATTGATGGATCTTTAAAGCAAGGCCTCTAGGATCAACTTTCAGCTTTCTTGTAGTAGCCTTAGTTCTAGCCTTCTGAAATCTTTTTAAAAAATCAAAATTAGGACAGCCCCAAGTCAAACAAGCAAAAGGTTGGCATAGCCAAGGATATTATGCATCCACAGTTGTTAGCATTATGTATGCCATAGTTGCTACACATCATGAGATACTTGAATGACACTGGTGTTTGCTTCAAAGTGCATGAAAGATCACTTGCATAATTTGACATATGAAATGCAAATTGAAGACTTGTGCACAAGAGACAAATGCCATTTTTGTGTTTCATATATCAAATAATTTCAGAGAAAATTCATAAATAAAAATCATACAAAGCTAGCCAAGTTATGTCAAAGAAAATTACATGACTATAGAGAAAATTATATTATTTAGAGAAAATGTCTTCTTTTTAGCCCAAGACTATAGCAAATATTGAGCATTATGGGACCTTGTGTGCAATGAAATCTTACCTTATGTGCTAGGTGCTAGAAAATTTCAAATTGTGATGAAGCTACCTCGCATTGGTGAATCGGAGTAATAAAAGAGCTTATTGGTTTAAAATTTCACTTTGTACTTCAAAAATTCTTTTCAAAACAACCTTTCCCTAAAGCATAATGAGAAATTTACTTCACATGTGTGGTAGGTATACTATTGTCACCTCAAAACTTGTGCCATGTGTCACTGATCTTTTCGGATGTTATGGTGCTTTTATGGCATTATTTATTAGGTGAAAAGAATGATTTCTATGCTTTTTTTAAAGTTTAAATATAGCATTTCTTAATTAGTGAATAGTACCTTTTGAGCAAGTTCCAAGATGACTGTTTATGAATAAATACACGTTGCGAAGCCAAGTCATGCTAGTTTTTACACAAACTTTTCTTCTACACATTTTTTTCTCTCTTCCACAATCACACACTTTGTGCATCATAAGCCAAGAATACGTGTACTCTTGACAAAACCAGTTCATGCCCAAAAAGTAATACATTTTTAAGTTAACAAACTTCTATTGATCATTTTTCTTATGCACATGCATTGTGATTTATTCTTAATTTTACTGAGAGTAATAAAAATGATTAAATCAATTATTTTAAGGAGTTTGTATTTACTTGTATTAACTTTTTTCATTGTTGAACGGTAAATTTTATTGGATGAAATGCAATAAGGCTCCACAAAGCTCTTGTGACCTCCATAATCGTGTTTCATAAGTCATCAAGTCATAAATCACAAATGCCCGATGAAACGCGAAAGATGATGGCATGGTTCACTACTTGAATACTCAACTCGCGTTTCATAAGTCATTTTGAAGGCAATCAAAACTTATACAAATTTAAATTGCTTATTTAAATGTAAGTAAGTGTGGATTGGTTCTTTGTATTTCTAAACTTGTCTTATTGTTTCAAATTTTGGTTTTATGAGTAATCAGGAGTACTAAAAGGAAGATTTCTCTAGAGAGAATGGAGGAAGAGGATCTAGAGGATATGTGTGATGAGAAGCTCTTTGATTTCCTCCATGCAACTCAAAATTCATCTAAATTTATTTACATCACAGATATGCTCAATGTTTCCTTTGATTTGCAGCAAGAGCTCTTGAAGGATCTTGAAGACAAACTGAAGGATTATAGAAAGTGTTATGATAGACATGTGTAGAGCCTAGAGATTGAGGGATTTATCCATTACAGTGATGTAGTTGAAGCTACTAATGATGTTAGAACAACTTTGCAAAAACAAGGTTTAGTCCCATTGATGAGGAATTCAAGAAGTTGGAAGCAAATTGCTATTTTCATCAAAATCAGTATCAATGTCTTCTTGTCCACAAGAATGTTAAATTTCTTGTATATCTTCAGTATATTGACAATTCTCTTTTATATATAATGCAAGAGAATAAGACAAAGGATATTGCAAGTAAAGATAAAGAGGTTGCAGAGAAGGAGAAAATATTTCAAGAGGATGTTGAGAACCGACTAGTACATGGATTTAATGTTGCTTTGTTTAAAAGTGAGAATATTACAAAAATAGAAGAAAATGAGATAGAGTTGAGTGCAAAGATTGAAGAAGGTCCTCTTGATTGAGTCCCAACATTTCCCACTTACCTCATCAACAAAAAAAGATGTGTATTGCTAAATGATATTCAACACCTTAAAGAAGATTACTACTTAGCAATCCTTATAGGATGGGGCCAAAATGATGAGAATTTTATAGGTTACAAACAAGAATTGCTAGCAAGTCTTGATGTTGAGGGAGATAATTTTCAAGATAGCTCTTTAGCCTTACATTTATATATTAATTAAATCGTGGAATATGAAAAGAAGGAGCTACAGAAGAAGAGTTCTCGCAAGTTCAACAAAGACTTTTTATTGATAACATGGGATATAAAGAGAAACTGAAGTCTCCATCAAAACAAAAACTAAAAAGTCCAATAAATCTTTATGATGATAGTCTTCTTAAGGAAGATAAAAACCCTAGGGTATGTGCCACCATTCCTAGAGTTTATCTTACCAAGTCTCCTATGAAAGCCTAGGAACCTTCTAGCCTTCACTCCACCAATAGATGGCTTTTTGGGGATACAATTGCCATCCTTAGACTTTGGAAGACTAGTTCAATAATAACATTATCGCCATGTAGACCAAATGCATATAAGAATTTTTTAATATTTGTTATAGCATCTATTCTACCTCATAATGGTTTTAGCTTCCATGGAAATCCTATATAAAGATGAACAAGCTTTTCAATCATCCTGCAAAGTGCATGAAGTGTACAAATATGGGCATTTGCTAAAGGAATATCTAGGATTGGCTTAAATTGTGGATCCTTGTTGTGCCTAAAGAGAGCTCAACTCTATGGCTGGGGACATGCAATATAGACCAGGAGATCTTGAGTTGACTCCCTTTGATACATTGTACATACATTTGAGTATCTTTAAGTCACCAACTATGTGCCACTCAATCTTATAGTTCCCAAATCCTTCAACAAATAGCTCTTATCCTGCCCAATGTCTCTTAATAACATCAGGTATTGGTGTTTGATGAGAAACCCAATACAATATATCAAAATTATCTATACCTACTTCGAATGCTCCTAGCCACGAGATGTTGTATTCAAATTAAACACTAAAGTGATTGCAATGACTTGACGAAGGTGCTCTATTCAACAAGGTAATAGAGACCCTCTCTAATTTTGGACATTTCAAAATCTCACTTTCATCAAGTTTAACTACAAATCTAGTCACTCCTTGTGCCTCTTCTAATGACAAGTCATAGAATTTGATCATTAAACATTGTAGGGTAGGCAAGTCAAGAAAAACATTGTTAAATTCATTGAATACAACTTCCTTTTTCTTGCCCTTGAAGCTAGCATTGATATGGAAAGGCTCACCCAAAATCTCCTTCACTTTGTTGTTCACTCTCTGTCTGATAGTTCTAAGCACAAATGGCCTTGGAAATATGCAATTATGTACCTATCCTTGCTTTATATTTGATTGTAAAAGCTAAAAAGTTGCATATAAGCATCTTGGCTGATACCAATACTATCTAGTGTCATTTGCACTAACTTAGTATCCAAAGAATGATCATTTATAAATGACTCCAAGCATTGTTTCTTTGTCTTTTTAAATTTCTTCTTCAAAACCATATTTAATATTTTTTAAGTGAAAAAAAATGTACATTGCTGCTTGGATTCTTTTATTACAACCATCTCCTCCTTGTTTTAGACTCTCAATATTTTTAAGAGCCCTTAGTCGATTTCGAATGCCTAAAATAGTTTGCTTTCATTGATAAGATTTGATATGTTTCTCCAACAAATGAATCCTCAGTTGACAGCCCTCTAGCTTCTACAATAACTCGTTGTTATGTTTTGATAAAAGATGGTTCTCCAATTTGAGAACATCCTTTTCTGTAACCAAGTTAAGTAGATGACCTAGAAACCCATTATAACCATCACCAATGGACCTCATCAATAAATAGCTATTATAGAAAGGCGTAGTGCTATTTTTACTAGGATCTTTGGAATATAGCCTACCATCTAACCAAAGATCAAGATTCTTCTTTCCTTTAAACTTGAGCATATGTTTCATAGACTTTATAATAGTAATAGGTTTTGTTTTCTTCCTTATTGGTTCATACTCACTATCCAACTCAATATGAAGATGATAGAGATCTCTTTTACTAGAGCTACAAAGATCATTGGATTACTAATCCATAGCTAAGGATGTGATTAGAAGATTGGATTGAAAAACGATGTGAATTAGAAACAAGAAGGAAAATGAAGAAGAAACTAATAAGGAGGTGAAAGAAAGAAGAGAGTAAGAATGGAGGGAAGTAATCAAATGTCGAACAAAATTCAAATTGAAGATTAGTTTTCACTTTAATAAGGATGATTAAGATCTTCATTATGACAACCTTTGTCACATTTATCGTAGCCTAGATTTCTAGGTTTGATGTGACCATGAGAATATGACAACAATGACTTATTAACTATTTTTTATATATTTACTTACCAAAATATAATTTTTTTTAATAATTTAAAATTAATTTTATTTTATAAAACATTTTCTCTCTCTCTATGATCATTTACAAGATATTTTCGAGGTCTCAAAACTCCCCTAATGCCTCCTCATTTGAGACTCTTAATATTTGTAAAAGCCCTTTATCGATTTCAAAGGCCTAAAATAGTTTGCTTTCCTTGATAAGATTTAGTGTGTTTCTCTGACGAATGAATCCTCTATTGATAGTCCTCTAGCATCTGCAATAACTCATTGTTATGTTTTGATAAAAGATGGTTCTCCAATCTAAGGACATCATTTTCTACAACTGTTAAGTGTATAACATAGAAATCCATTATAACCATCACCAATAAACCCCATCAATAAAGAGCTATTATAGAAAGGCGGAGTGTTATTTTTACTAGGATCTTTGGAATATAGCCTACCATCTAACCAAAGATCAAAATTCTTCTTTCCTTCAAACCTCAGTATATATTTCATAGGCTTTGTAATAGTAATGGGTTTTATTCTATTTCTTATTAGTTCATACTCACTATCTAACTCAATATGAAGATGATAGAGATCTCTTCTACTAGAGCTACAAAGATCATTAGATAACTGACCCATAGCTAAGGATGTGATTAGAAGATTGGATTGAAAAACTATGTGAATTAGAAACAAGAAGAAAATGAAGAAGAAACTAGTAAGGAGATGAAAGAAAGAAGAGAGTGAGAATGGAGGGAAGTAATCAAATGTCAAACAATATTCAAATTAAATATTAGTTTTCACTTTAATGAGGATGAGTAAGATCTTCATTATGACAACCTTTGTCACCTTTATGGCGGCCTAGATTTTTAAGTTTGATGTGACCATGAGAATATCATGGCAATGACTTCTTAACGATTTTTGATATATTTACTTACCAAAATATAAAAGTTTTTAAGAATTTAAAAAATAAATTTATTTTCTAAAATATTTTCTCTCTCGGATCACTTACAAGATATTTTTGAGACCTCAAAACTCCCCTCATTAGGGCCAAAAACGCTTCAAAAAATGCACTTTTGTTAATCACGGGATTAAGGAAAGGGCCAAAGAGAGTTCGCCACGTGTGCAAGAATATGGTATTCTTGTCTCCTCTTTTTTAGAGATAGTGGAGTCCATTTCGTGATTCTCTCTTCTTTTTTAGCCAAAACCCCTAAAGTCTGACATGTTTTGGAGTCCCAAAGACGTTATTTACTTACAAATCTGACAAAATACATGACAGAGATGTGATGAAATTAATAATGAGTTTTTTGAAAGTCGAGAGATCTTTCAATATTGTTTTTGGCGCCCAATACATACTCATTTGGGTTCTTGGCGCTACTTTTTAGTTCATTCACCCCTCTTTGAGCTTCTTTCTCTGCGCTTTCATTCTTTTCATGGCTTCCTCCAGGCGCCCTTCTCGTTTAATACACTCTTGCACAGTCTATAGCCATGGAGTAGATGGAAATTTTGAGCCCAAAACCTTTGCTGTAAATGATTGGGTTACCATGCTGCCATCTTGCAAGGGCTCCCATAAGGTGAAAAGAAGAAAATGAGAAGATATAAAACATCACTGGAAGGGGCGTATCATTGCCTTCAAAATTATGCCCGAAGGCTGGTTTGTCAAGGTGCAACATGTTTACATGGCCAAGGATATGCACTTGCCTCCAAACGAACGTGTTCCCCAACAAACACATTGTAAGTTATAAGTTGAATAACGTATATAATTCTTTTCCATTTATGCAAGTTCTAACAAACGGTTCGTCATTGTAGATATCTTTCCGTCAACAAGTATTGAATGGCAACCTGTGGAAAGCCTAAGTGGGACTTTCCATGCCATTCATAAGGTATTGGCAGACATTATTTATGCCGATCAAACTGTGTCTTTTTATAGTGAATGCAAGGTTTTTATATATTATGCACAGTATGTGGTTCCCTCTAAAGCGGATAGGTATGGGAATATCGAAGATTTGCCATTGCCAAGTCTTTCATCTCTAAATTGGGAGATTCCTGACAAGGTAACAATGCAGAGTTTCAAATTCAAAATATCTCAGGATATTAAAAAGTCCATGACAGCTGGAAGGATCTCAAGAAGAATACGTTTATCATGGTTTGTACCCCTCCATATCTTCGTGGCTTGCTTCAAAACAGCAAATTTACAAAGAACGAAGGTGTCCTGGTTAAGTAGAAACTTTTCGGAAGAGGATTTGGACAACACTATAGGGACGCATTGGAAATCTAGAGAGTGCGATCATAAAGGTGATATCTTGAGGTGCAGTGCATGCCCTCAATCCTTGGCTTTGGCTTACAGTATCCCTCGCCAAAATCTTGCTTTGGCCTTTGATTACAGGCGATACAAACGAAGATTGGGTATTTGGGTTCCCTTGGATTCTGATACAGAGAACACAACATATAAACTTGTGGTGCACGTTTTTCCGCATGAAGAAGTAAAGAAGGTGAGTGTTACTTCCAATTGGAGTCTGAAAGATGTGAGGGATACCTTGGAATTGCTAGACAATACATCCCCTAGATATAAGTTCAAAGTGAATGGTGTAACAATTGGTAAAAGAGCCGAGCGCTCTTTCTTTTGTACGAGTTGTTTGTCTCCCACAATTGTGAGTTTGGGGCCTTAAGAATGAAAACTTGGCAGGAATTTATCTTAACAGACTGTCCTTAAGATATTTTTTAATGGGAACTTCATAAGCTATCGTGAAGCAAGTGGCCTTTCGAATGTGTATAAATAAAATGTACATTGCATCCGATTTACAAGTGAAAATTTTCATTACACAATGAGGTACAAAAATTGCATGAAAATGTACAAGGCCAAAATAATAAGGCTCGGGTATAAAATGTACATTACATTCGATTTACAAGTGAAAATTTTCATTACACAATGAGGTACAAAAATTGCATAAAAATGAACAAAGCCAAAATAAAATGGCTCGTGTATGCTTATGTTTGCTATTTTCATTCTTTATCGATTTCTTCAAAGATATTTTTCCTCACAGGGCCTTTCTTTGATTGTTGAAAAAATTTGACCTTTACAGGTAGTCTCCTTTCTTGGGGCTTAAGAGGGGATGGATCAAATTTAAGAGGAGAGAGCACTGGCATTCCTTTTTTCTTAGACTCTGCAGCAGTGGTCCCATTGCCTTTTCCCTTGCCCTTGTCTTTACCATTGCCATTGTCCTTACCCTTTCCCTTGCTTGTGCCCTTTGCCATTGAAGTTTTGGGAGGAAGAGGGGAGTCAGGATCATACGGTGTGATTGCTTTGTCTAGAATCAGCTCGATGCATCTCTCCCTTATCCACCAAACATATGATTCAGGATAGTCTCTACACTGTAAGAATAAATGTTATAAGTTAGTGAAAAGACATCATGATAAGGGTTACACAAACATCAAATGAAATAAACTTACATTCACTCCTTCTATTTGTAACAGCTTTGAATCCACTGTTCTGCAAATGTTTGAGATAACTCTCCATCCACAAGAATGCGCATCGCTTTGCAATGGAACTTCTTGTAGAAGAAAAGTATACGGCCTTTGAGGATCAGCAAGATCCTCGTATGTTGTATCCAAAAATGTAGAAACGAGTCTACCAGCACTGCAAAAGGAAGCTTTGTAAGTTCAAAATATTATTTATAAAAGAAATCAAAGTAAGTAATTTTCTTTCAACATACATTCGTGCTTGACCGTGAACACCGCTGAGAGAATTCATAAAGATAATTTCCCTTGAAAGACAATTAATGTAGATGAGACTCCAATGCCCTCTGCAAATTCATAAAAGAGGTGAGTAGAAGGGTGAAAGCAAATGAACATAAATTCTCCTCTACAGTAAAAGAAAAATACCTTTCTACATAAGGGAAAAAGATGTGGTAATTTCTCACACTATCGAAGCTACGAAAAAATGGTGAAATATTAGAACCAGATTTTGCAAAAAGTCCCACAGAGAGAAGTGGATCAACAATGTATATGGTTCTTCGGATATCAAGAGTGAGAGAGGACACCAATGCCCTGCAGATAATAGCAAAAGCTATTCAATACCAATTTCATCCAAAATATAATTGAAAAGACTTAACTTATGCAACAAAAAACCTTACCTTATGCAACAAAATACCACGGAGTCAGATAGTTGGAGATCCCTTTTTTCCAACATGGGCTTGTCCTCGGGAGATATACTAAGATATTCCTCCTCAGATTCCCCAGCAACATTCACAAGAATCTGCCCATACACTTTGCCCATCCTCTCGCTGTTGACGGGAGCAAGTGATGCGGCTTTCCTCTTGTAAACATCGTCTTCAGTTTCAAACACCTCTTGATTTTTTTCACTCAAGAAAGCCTCTTGCTGGGTGGCACCCCTTGTAGGGTAAAGGTCACTAACATCTTCAACATTTAGCTTTTTCTCTTTCCTGGACAATTTTGGGGGAACGTTAAGGATTTCAAAGGCTTTTTGATCATTGGAAGGCAAGGGCCTCAGGACTTTGTCAAACCTATACCTCACTCTGCTAATGATGCTGAAATCTTTATTCATAAGGGTGATCCTATGAGCATGGGCGGCAGCAATGTAAGCGTCGTTCATGAAATCAATAACAAAATCTTCTGCGGCCTCTTGCAGGGCAAGAATGGCTGAGAGTTGCCACTTCTTATTTAGACCAGAGACAGTTGCCACTTGAGACAATCTATCAGAGATCTCTTTAACCACCCTTATAAAAGCAGCTTTTGGAATGACATGCTGTGTAGCTCTCTGGGCTTTCCTGATCTCACTGAAACATCTTTGCATATAGAAGAACCTGGACTTCCTCTTCCTCTTCTGTGGCTTGGGGTGTTCAGTGGCTTCAGCAGATGTGGCCTCAGGTACCATTGTAGGGAATGAATCTTTCACAGGGTTAGCCTCATCCTTTGCTTCCTCAACTTCAGGTGAAGAAACATTTATGGAAGATGTAAGGACAACACCTGGTGTAGGAGGGATTTCTGTTGTAAAATGCTCTGGAGCTGTGATGGACCAGCTTCTTCTACCCCCTTAGATTCATCAAATTTTAACTTTCTTCTACCCCCACTGTCCTTCCCATCTATATACACTCTTCTTGCAGTTTGCTTTGTCCTTGCCATCCAGAAAAGGTAAAATAACAACCAGAAGGACAATAACTGAAAGACAAACTGGCGAGGAAAGTGACGAAATGAGCAATTCCGATATGGCGCGATATGAACAAAGCGAGCAGAATGGAACAACGCCCTCGCTCCGTATTGGAGATGACAAGCCGATACGGCGCGATTAGGAGAAAACAACCACAACGTTTGCACGCCCTCGCTCCGTATCGGAGATGAGAAGACGATACGGCGCGATTAGGAGAAAACGACCACAATGTTTGCACGCCCTCGCTCCGTATCGGAGATGAGAAGACGATACGGCGCGATTAGGGGAAAACTAGCACAACGTTTGCACGCCCTCGCTCCGTATCGGAGATGAGAAGACGATACGGCGCGATTAGGAGAAAACGAGCTCACCGTTTGGACGCCCTCGCTCCGTATCGGCACACCTCTTTTTGCTAGCGAAGAGCTCGAGAATTGAAAAGTGTACACGTCGGACAAATGACCACTTATATACCCAGGTAAATCATGACACGTGTCCGATACTGATTGTGCCACGTATCTGCATTTATGGTCCGTATGCTACGTGTCAAGTAATGACCGGTCCACTTGTTCGCCACGTGGTTTTCGGCCACGTGTTGCCCAACGGCTACTGCCATGTGTATGACACTAACGGATACTGCCAGGTGGCATAATCCGCGCCTACATAAGGGTGTGTTTCTTATCTGTACGGCTTTTTTCGGTTTCTGACCTTTGTTTCTATTGCTGATACGGCGCGAGGGCGACTGTTGGTTTTCTTCGCTTTCCTCTCTTCGCTTCGTTTTGGAGGTTCTGTAGATCTAGTCTTTTTTCAGCGTTCCTGAAGCTCGTGTGACCACCTTTGTTGTGGCTCTTGCGCTTCTTACTAGGATCACCGATACGGCGCGAGGGGGCCTTTCCGTCTGAATCGTTTCTCTCTTATCGCGCCGTATCGTCAGAAGTTGGAAACATGTCTGAACCCATAGAATCCAAGGTTTCTTCAGGAACTGGTAAAAGAAGAAGGCTTTCAAAAGGCTCAAGTGCATCAACAGCTGATCAGCCTGTGCATTCTTTTTCCTCTCCATCCTCTGCCACCAGTGTGAGAAAGCCAAGTACATCTCCAGGGAAGCGAACGCCAGTAGTAAGAGGTCAAGGAGTATCAGAGCTCATTGATATCACTCCATCAGAGAGGCTACTTGATTTTATGCTTCAGAATGGAATGGATCTCTCATTCTATGGAGTTGTGAAAAATATTTTTAATCCTGATTGGGAACTTGACAAAGTTCTGAAATCTTGTGAAAAATATATTATGGAGGACTTTTTGGAGTTTGAAACTCTTGCAGGTCCTTCTGTTGAAGTTGGCACAATTGACTATGTCCATATTCCCATTGGGTCAACAGGAAATGAAAAGGCAGTATTTACTAGGAAGTCCAGGGCCCACTCTATGGAGAGGTTTCATTCAACAGACATATTTTGCTGCACTCATTCCAAAAACTGCAAGATGATGAGAAAATCTGCTGCTTTTATTATATTCATCCTTGTCAAATACCCTATGAAAGCTGAGGAGCAACAGTTGGAAGGAGCAAAGAGTGCCAGCTTTTGCATGTTGGATGATCTGGCAAATGAAAGGGAAACAGAGGAGGTTGTAGATACAGATTTTGAGGCTTCCATTGCTGAGAATTTGGATGTTGCTCACTTCAAAGCTGAGACTATCATTGAGGAGAGCCAAGGAGATACAAACCCTCAACCTGATGAGAGTTCTCACCATATTGTTCCTTCCCTGCCATGTATACCTTTCAAGGACAAGGAGTACATTTTACTATCAGATATTCAAAAACTTTTTAATCTCAGGGAAGATTATTGTCTTGCAATTATTGCAGAGGCATCTGATGCTGCTAATGGGATAATTAACACAGAAAATGAATCAAAGGAAGAGATTCTGAAACTTGATAAAGAAACTCTAGATGATAAGTTTATTGATGCTGGTGAGGCATTCTCTCTTTGTTTTGAAAAGGCCAAAGAAGCTGAAAAGGAGTTGAGTATTACTGATGAGGACTTCGATCGCATTCAAAGCGAGCTCGGCATTTCCAATTTTGGAAGAGAGGAGTCTGAATATGTTAAAGAATTGACTAACACCAATGAGACAGCATCATCAATTAATTTATGGAATCCGTTTAAATTGGAGTACGATGAAAATCAAGTGGTAAGATAATTTTGAATTTGCTTTTACACATTGGTAGGTTTACATTTCATGCTCATTCAGTATGGCTTTTATTTGCAGTTGGAGATTGCCGATACAGATAACTTCTTGGGGCGTGGCAAAGGATCGAGAGCTGCTAGTAACACCACCAAAGACATTGCACTCGGCCACTACTTGGCTAGGATTGACCCTGAATCCTTTTTTGTACTTCATAGTAGTTTCTCAGAGGACGCAGCATGGCCGATACTTTGTATTAAAGCTCTTACAAGGCTTCTAGGTTTCTCAGGATTACAATATAATGCCCACAAAATAATGTTTTTGGAAAAGACTGCAGCAATTAGGATTTTTGGCTACGGTCCAGGTTACTCTGCTTCTAGAGCAGGATACTTTTTGGCGTTTTCATCCTACGCCTTAGCTGCAGACAGAACTGATGTAAAATCTATAGCTGGCTACAAGAGAAAAAAATTTCTACGTTATAGAGGAAAGATTCCTGAGGAGGAAGAGAATCTCTCGAGAGTTTTGGAAAACTAGCTTTGTATATATTCTTTCTTATATATAAAAGTGCGATTGCTCATGTGTCATTGCCGTCTTTTATTTGCACTCTTTGAAGTTGTCGTCGAAAAAACCAGTTGAATAGCTCCTCCAAAGCATTGCTTTTTGTAACTCCTCCCCCATGCCTTGTGCTTCGAAAATAACTTGTGCGTGCTTGATAGTGGGATTTTTCCATGCCTTGGTTGCTATAAGTTGCTAAGGGGCCATGCTCCTCCACAAAGAAATGTCCATGAATATGAAGAATATGCTGCAATACAAAGTAACACAAATTTTATACCAATTGAAAAACCTGTCAAAATAAGCCGATATTAAATAATTATTACTTTACCAGATAAAAAGTGATATCTTTTTCTCCCCATGCCTCTTTTATCGCCTGAACAAGCTTTGTGATTGATCTTTTGAACTCTTCCGCATATGTATATGTTGTCTTATGTTGCCTGAGGAGTTTCAGAAAAACATCAAGGTGTATCCAGACCTCCATTCTAAGAAACGCAAGCCTCGGCGTGCTTGCAACATTTGTTGTGATCTCACATAGCTCTCTCCAACACTCCCAAGCCGCATTCACCTGCTTTCCTGAATGATTTCCTAAGAATCGTCTAGCTTTTGAGCCTCCCATAGAGACATCGGCCAAGATATCTCTTGTTTTTCCTGAAAGTATTGGATCCTTTCTTAAGTGAACTTGGCCCCCATGAAATCCCATTTTCGATAGCAATGCCTCGCATTTATCAATACACTCATCTGATAAAGATAATGGCTTAATGGAATATGCGTAGTCGAGATGCAACCTGAGAAGCTTATCGATTATTCTAATCTCTGCATGCAAAGTACAAATATGAACATTCTTAAGAGAGATGGAAAGAATGGGACCCCAGATGTCTTCTATGTTTTTAAATTTACTCAAATCTATAGAGTCTCTATTTGGGGCTCTTCTTACTGGTCGCAAACTACTCCAATCTTTGGATCCAATACTTTCCATGCAATAAATGCAAGGATATTTTGCATTTGCACCATCACATATTCCAAGCATACATTTGATAGTTTTCAAATCAGCACTCATATGCCATTCCACATTAAATTTACCAACCCCATCAACTACCAACATTTCGCCTTCACTTTGAGACTTAATGATATTTGGAATACCTGTATGGTTGAACAACCATTTCAACGTTTGATGATTTTCAATTGGTACCTGGGCTGCACCAATCCACCAAATCTCCATCTCGGATTGGATCTTATGCAATGGAGCTTTGCCCTCGCCATTGCCATGGTCCAATGCCATGTTCATGAGGCAAATGCTAATTCTTTCCATCTTCTGTCCCTTTTGAATCTGTGCTTCATCCAACTTCAAGGCAAACTTTAGAACACCATAACTTTCTTCTACTGTGATTTTATACATGTGAACCATTGCAATTTGCACCTTTTTTAGATCAACCCATATATTGTTAAACTCATTGTAATAAAAAATTGCCTGTTTTTTTTGTTTTTCATAGGACATAGACCTTTCGATGTGAAAGTAATCTCCAAAAACATGTGGAATCTTGCGATTCATGGAAATTCTTGCAGTGGAAACTGCAAGGGCTCGGGGCAATCCAAATATAGTTACCCTATTGCGTTTAAGATTTTTAAACCATAATCCAGAGATAGCACGGTAACCTTTTCGACTTATACCCACAGTATCGCATGTCTCTACGATTTCATTTGCTTTCACTGTGCCTTTTAAATCCTTCACTAACTCTCTCAGAGTTGGACCTCTCAAATCCACATTTTCTGGTGACTTAAGAATCCTCAAAATGTCTTTCTTATTCATGGTTTCCTTCAAAAGTTTGATTCTTTCCTCATTCTCTCGGATATTTATGCCTAATATGTTAGAGACATATTTCTTTGTAAGATTTAGTCTCCTTTTCTTTGCTCTCTCACACAAGCTGGTTATATTTTTTAACGGTCTCTTCCTCTCTCTAAATCCTATTGGAGTTTCTCTCAAGCGTATTAGCTTATTCTGCAATGAATTATTAACATTTTTCAAAATATCAATCTGACTTGTCAACTCTAAAATTTTTGTTTGTGTAGTTTCTAGTGCTTTTTTCATTTCGTGCACTTGGGTTATATATGTGTAAGATGCAGAGTATAACCTCATACAGTAGCCAAGCATTCCATTATAACCTTCTCCAGCATATCTTATATAGTCATGGACATTCAAAAAAGGAGGTGGTTTACCTGTAGAAGGATCCCTGGGATAGATATTTCCATCCACCCACAAATCTATATGCTTCATTCCTTGTGTTCGCAACCTGTTGGCTTCAATCTCATCTATCAATACTCAATGATGTATACTTCTCCAAGATGTGTAAGTCGGATCTAGCTGAATAGATAGCTTGTATTTACGTGTGCTTGCGCCTGTGTTATTTGAAGTAGTATTGCTAGACATTCTAGCAAATGAACCGAGCAAGAATCTCACAGTGATAGAAAGCAAGTGCAGCAAAAGGAATGGTAAAAGAGAATAGTGTATAGAAAGAAAACGCGGGAGCAAACAAATGCGAAGTTCGTACGAAAATCTCGAAAATACAAAATCTCTCGAGTTCCAAGACAATAAACGGCCGAAAAGGTGACCCCTGACCTGGATTAAAAGATGAGGGCAATTAATGGCCGACCTCTTCAATGAACCAAATATTCTCTCATTAATCACATCTGGACAACCAAATTTAGAGGTTTTATTCTTCCTAAACCTCAACTAATTAGCAACTTAATCACTTTCTTACAAGTGCCATTTTTGAAGCGTTTTTGGCCCTAATGAATGCCTCTTCATAATGCCACAGTTTTGCAACTTCATATCTTAAATATTTAGAAGTTTATCACACACATTTGTGAACCCTGATGTTGTTTCTTTCAGCCTCAATTGATCTTTCTATTTCTCTAACTCTAAAATAATCTCCTTGTTCTATAATAGTTTGTGTTTGTATTGCTCTAATGCCAATCTCAAAGAGGCATTTTCTCTCTCTAACAAATATCTTTCTAACTTACATATTGCTAATAACTTCCAAATGTTGTGTATACCTTAAGAGGCCATTATAACCATCTCCAATGAAGCTAACTAAGGATGTTATATCCTTGGATGGAGATGTAGAGTTATGCAAAGGATCTTTTGGATACTAATTTCATGTTGATCGATAGATCTATACTCTTGTTTCCTTGTGGCCTACACATATCGTTGGATGAGAAGACATGAGATAAGGTTTTTATTTATTATGTAATGGCTCATACTTATGATCAAGCTCAACATGGAGATGATATACCTCTCGGTTATACCTCTTTGATGATTTTTTTGGTATCACCGCCTCCATTTTTTATGTTGATTTGACCCCAGCCATCCCTATTCATGATCTTTTGAAATTTCTTTCAAAAAATGAGAATACGTAATGTGGTGAACACAACTCGATCCTTCAAGCAATGGTTTAGCCCATCTTTATATTACAAGAGACTACACTAGTAATCTAAATCAATAAGAGATACCAAATTGCGAGCATTGATATTCTAAGTATTAACCTTTAGACTTGTCATTTTGAGTGATTTTCGAATTACCTCTCTAGGCTAAGGTGGAATTTCTTATGAGGCCCAAACTTTCATCCAAGTTTTTCCTAATAATTAGAGTAATAATAAGAAACTCATTGCTAAAGTCAAGCGCCAATTGCAATCAGAGTTTGAGATGAAGCATCTTAGGGTACTTAGATATTTCCTTGGCATTGATGTTGTGAAGAAAGAAAATGATATGTAGATGTTGCAAATATAGTATGCCTTAGACATGTTGTCGGAGTATGGCATAACAACATACAAACCTATGAGTACACCACTTGATCCAAATGTAAAGTTATCAACACATAATGGTGATCAAATAGTAGATCCAAACATGTATCAACGAATGGTGGGCAATCATATCTATCTCACCATTACTCACCCAAATCTTAGATATGCAATTAGTGTTGTGAGTCAATTCATGCAACCACCCAAGAAGCCACACTTTGATGTGGTTCACAAAATCATGGGTTATGTCAAGTAGACAATGAGCTATAGGTTGCACCATAGGGCTAATAGAGATCCAAAGCTTTATACCTATGTAGATGTTGGTTGGGCAAGTAGTCCACATGTTCGCAAATCTAAGTAGTGTGTGGTTGCATTATCATCTATAGAGGTTGAGTACAAAGGGACAATAGTAAATATATGAGGCCATGTGGCTATGCCACTTGCTTGAACCGATTGGCTATGATATGGTGGACCTAGTACCTTTATATTGTGATAATATGAACAATATCATGCATGCTAATAATCCCATGTTTCCAACTCACATAAAACATAGAGGTTCACCATCTTTTCATCCAGAGAAGGTAGTTAGTGGAGATGCAAACCTATAGCATGTCACTACCCTATGAGAAGTTAGAGTACTTCCAAGATACTATAGGAGTATATGGCTTGAGTAATCCAAGCCCAAGCACTTGTCCCCGTCATGGCTTGATTTTAAGGGGAGTGTGGTAGAATTCACAATACCAAATACAAATCATTCCAAGTAGGTGGATGGCACATGAATTGAATAAGAAGGACAACCCACATCATCCTCTTGTGTGTGTGTGTGTGTGTGTGTGTGTGTGTGTGTGTGTGTGTGTGTGTGTGTGTGTGTGTGTGTGTGTGTGTGTGTGTGTGTGTGTGTGTGTGTGTGTGTGTGTGTGTGTGTGTGTGTGTGTGTGTGCGCGCGCGCGCGCGCGCGTAGTACCCACGTATACAAGGCAAACTTAGTTCATTTCAATAGTAGCACATTAAAATAGTAGAAAAGATTAGATAACAAGAATCTTCCTTCACCATATCGCTTGTCAATGTGTGTGCATGCATGTTGCCTATTGATCTCTTAACATAGTCTACATGGCCCTATCGATAATCTTACCTAATGATTATCTATGTCAATGTAAGGTTATCTAGTCATGTATCACCATTGAGGTAGTTGTTGATGCTTACTCAAGATGACCAAATCTACAATTGGTTCATAGAGAATGCAAACTAAAGGATGTGTAGCGCCCCTCCCCCCCCCCCAAAACACACGGCAAATATATAGGTATGCTTGGAAATTGTTCCCCTAAAACTAATTTGATATGTGCTCTACTCATCTAAATCCTTTAGGAAAGGTGAAACTTTAGAGGAAATATTGATGGAAGTGAAATTGATATTTACTATTGGTATAGAAGTATACAAAGTAACTTAAAAGGATAACTTATGACTCATTGTGACTTTTTAAAAGAAATTAAGCTAGATGTTTAAGTTCTATGTCCTAGATTCCACATTGTGTTCAAAATATATGGACCACAATGTATAAAGTATCCTATATTGTATTAGCAATGAGGCATTGAGAAGTTAGAACTTGAGTCTTGAAAAGTTTGAATAGGGAACACTGAACAATAAAAACTTGTAATGTTCCAGACTATGCCACTATCTAGCTCCCATTAGGTGTCGTGGCTTGTGCCACTATCCATCTCCCATTAGCATTGATCAACATGTCCTATAATAGTGATCTTGGAGATGGGCAAAGCTTTATACATGCATGTCCTGGGAAGTTCGAAGGCACATTTCAAATGCTAACCTTGTCATTGCTAAGGTGGATCTATCAGAAACTAGAGACCTTCAAACAGGTTTGGCAGGCTTACCATAAAGGGGACAACGTCTGAAGATTCAGAGACAGAACGAATGACCTCTAAAGACTTCTGTGTATCAAATGCAGGGAGAGAATACATCAGGCTTTCAGGTGATAATCGCTCAGACCTCTAATGTACGTGATTGTTCACCGCTCACCTGGTACACGAGGAGAGCAAGATTTTGGGGTTGAGTCTTTCCTTCTTGAGGGATTGTGCTAGGGGCCAAGCAGCTAGATACACGGTCCAGATATCCAGGTTCATGGGTAATATGTGGGTGCAGTCCCTGTTCCAGTCTGAACCTTGTGGCACTGTCAGCAGGCTGCCTAGTTAAGGGCGTATTAGAGACATTCTCTAGACTCTGCAGCCTGGCATAGCTCTTTCAGCATGAAGAACTATGTACAGTATGTGTCTCAGGTCTCTGAATTGCCAGAAAGAAGAAGAGTTTGGGGAAAGACAGGTTTGCTTCATCTAGAGTCACTTGGAATTTCGAAAAAGCCTTCTCAAAAGGGTTCAAGAAGGGAAAATACCTCTTCAGAACCACGCGATTTTGGTTCACAGTTTGTGACAATTCAAAGAAAACACTGGCTCAAATTGTGAAAGTCCTCCTGAATGTGGACGAGAAGGATTCATCTATGGTTCAACCAAAACTGTTTCCTGAACACTGGAAGAAGGAAATAAGTGGACTTTCAGACACAGAGAGCAGGCACAAGGGCTGGCATAATCAACAAACAATTCAAGTCTGATCATTGAGATTTGGCTGGATGGAAATATGAAGTACACACACAGCCTTGTTAAACAGTGGTTTATTACAAATTAGAAAGATATGGCAGATAAACAGTGTAGCCAATTTTGTGGCCAAACACCATAAAACCTGCAGAAAAGTAACAAATAGTTTTAAAAATATGTAGGGGTGTCTCATTGAGGGAGCACTTTGAAAACCCTCTAATTGTGAGTAGGAGGCTCCACCTTTTCCCAAAAGTGATTGATGTTCCTTGATTAACGGATAAAATAACTGTAGTTGTTTAGATTTCTCATAGTAGGCTTATTGATGGCATTGGACCCAAAGAAGTATAATGGAACTCAATTTGAAGGCGTTTATGCAGTAAGGTGCTCCCCATTAGACCTTTTTGGATGTCCGTTTGAAGCTCCCTCAGTGGCAGAGCAGCAAAGAAGCCCTTGAAAAACTCTTTACATGCTTCCTTTGCCTTATACGTTGTTTGATTTGCATCCTTTGACAAATCAGTTTTAGTAATATCTACTCCTTGGTCTGTTTGATTGCATTTTGAGGATGGAATGATGGGTGCTTTCAATTCCAATGGCAATGATGATGACGAGGAAAAACAAGAAGAAGAACGAGGAGGAGGAGGAGGAGGAGAAGAAGAAGCTGATGATGATGATGATGATGATGATGATGACGACGACGAAGACGATGACAATGACAATGACGATGATGGTGGTGATGCTGTTGCTGGTAGTGATCCAGGAGTATCATGTTTCTTGTCTTTAGAATAAGACCCAGGGGCATCCTTTTTCTCATGGGAACATGTAACTACAGGTTTCTTATCAGTTTGCTTTTCACCCAACTTTTCTGTCAATGGCACATGGCACAAACTCGTATCCACATCAAATCGTAGGATGTATGCTTGTTTGCACCCCTCATAAAGCCTCTCTCCTAATGTGTCAATGATGTAGTAAGCTTCCCTATCCACTTTCAAAACGAAGAAATGATCATTCCAACTCACAATGTACACTGCAGGCTCGATGCTGGCTGCCTTCTCAATGGCCTCCCAGATGTCATCAAAAGTCATGGCATCATGCAGGAAGTCACAAGTATTCCCAACCCCCTCAGGTTTAAAAAAGCCTACAAAAGACTTTGCTTGTAAAGCCATCAGAGGTCGAATTCCTGCCTCGATTATTGTGTCAAGGTCAAAATGGCCATCTGGAAACCGATTTCTGTACATCTCAACATCACAAAGCTTCCTCCATTCTGCAGAGCCTTCTCTGATGAGTGTATCAAACTCTGCTTCAATGGGCATCCTGTCTGGATTTTGATGTAGCCAGTGAGCCATGACAGCCACCAGTGCTGTACATGCACTTTCACCTGCTGCTTTCTCGTGTCTCTGATCAATGGATGCAAAAAATGCCTGAGTGGTAAGTTTCATATGGCCATCCCTACTGACTAGTTCCTTCTTCACCCAGCTTCCAACACTGAAATGTTCCTCTCCAAAAGCTAGGCAGTCAGAAAGGTTCAAGGATAACACATCTTTTGGACACTGCAGCAAAGACCAAAAATATCAGTACAGTACTTATTATTGAGACATGAATACAAAGAGAACTGTGGTGGAATAACCATCATCATGCGGCGGGTAGCATTATGGACCTACAGTTCTTGCAGAGGCAAAATCCGTTCAAAAGACAACAATAGACAATTGTCTAGAAAGCACAAATGTGCCAATCATGAGAACAATTGTTTAAATGCAATTTACAATCGCAAGATCTAAATTTACACCTCAAGGGCAATGGTCACTGCACTTGACAGTTGACATCCTCTTTTGAATCAGCACCAAACATGGGGAAAGCAACAGCCCTTCCAGCATTTTGGAAACACAAAGGCTATGCAGTTTCGACCTTGGGAATAATCAAGCTAGGCTGTAATGTCAAGTACTACTTGATAAAAGGAGTCTGGTTGAATTGGACTAGTGAGTTACATCCAGGTGCTTGTCAAAGTATGAGATGAGCATGGACCTACCCTTGGACTGTAGACTTATGCTGCTGTCTGCAATGATACAGTTAGAATGCATTCTCCTAGCAGAAGCAATTCAATGCCTGAGACAGCCAGATAATCAATTCATGCTTCACATCGATTGAGATTTACCTGAGCAAGGAGCGGTTCAATAGGATAACCTGACAATCGTCTGTCACGATCAATGTCATCACCTCCGTCCTCACCATAAGCTTTGTTCAGCAGTGGCTCCCCCCGAGTGCGAGAAGTTTTTCTCCTTTTCCAAGATAATAGACTTCTCATGGTTGGCTGAGAGGTGACACTCTGGTCTGAGTCCGACGTGGAGGTATCTTCTGTTGCTTTGGGATATGCTTCAATTCTTGATGGTGCTGGTTCATCCGCATGATTATTTTTCCGGTAGTCAGAAAGGGCCCCTTCAAGAAAACGATTTACCCTTGCGAGAGGCCCATAGCTTCGCAAATAGTAGTTATCTTCACTAGCCATTATGCCTCCCTCTGAATTACCGATAGAGTCTGTGTCACTTGAATCTACTGTATCTCCTGAACTCTCCTCGCTTTTCGGAGACAGTTTCCCATTGCAGATAACCAGCTCACCTGACGTCTTCTTTCCAGCAATTGTAAGAGATCTTCTCATGCTTTTGGCCTTCATCTCTTCCCAGATTTGTTGATCACAGAACAGAGAACCACTTAGGCAGTGCAAAGAAGGAGGTACACACCTCTCGAAACCGAGGCCATCATGTCCTACCACTTCCCTCAACTTTATGGTAACCTGCACATCATTACATGGTATGAGCTATTTCTACACCCACGAGGTGAATTGCTCAATCAAAAAACTGATACTTTAAAGCTAATCAGACAAAATTGAGTTGCATAAACTGCTTAAATCGTCATCATTATCATTATGGATTTTGTTCTTGGTAATATTCATGCACTTGACATTGCTAGTATTCAAGTGATGCGTCCTTATTACAGAAGGTAAAGCACAAATGCTCACTATGATGGCCGATGCTTCCATCCCCAACACTCCAGAACCTAAAATGTGAACCTTTGTGGTGTGTTCCAAATCTCCTTGTGTTGCTGATGCGTATTCACCAAGGTTCACATTCGCAGTACCTATGACACTCACCTTTGATTTTGAGCAAACCTGGAGAAAAAACATAATGTCTCAATGGTTTTCCCTTTATATAACCCTTTCCTTCCTTACAAATCTAGGCTGCTAAAAAGAGTATTTGGGATGATGCAGATCCATCACAGAGATGAATTTGTTCCATCCAATATCACATAGAAATAAGCACTTGTTTATGATTATAGTGAGCCGTAAGGGACCTTAATGACCATGAGACGGATGTCCCAAGGTAAGAAGATGCAGTCCTTTGTCATGGACAGCACGCAGACATGCTCAAATTGCTCATCCCAATTGATGACGCAGCCATCCTCGAGGATCTTTTCAGTTGTTCTTGTCCTCTTGAGGCTGTTTCTGAAGTGCAACCTCAGGCCACCCTTGCTGCCTTTCCATTTTACCTTGATCATAACCCTTCCTAGTTCCCCATTCTTGCTGAAGTTGGAGGGGGCAGGGTGGGCATCACCATTTTTACTCGAGGCATGCTGATCGTGCTCCCCATTCTTGCTGAAGTTGGAGGGGGCAGGGTGGGCATCACCATTTTTGCTCGAGGCATGCTGATCATGCTCAATTCTGCCTGCAGGCTGCTGCTGCTGCTGACCGACGCCATTTTCCTCTCTTACAGCCTGATGGGTCAAATGAAGACCCTCCCAGCTATGCACAATCAAATTCACCTGGTATTTCTTTGAGAGAATTGGTGGCCAAGGCCTCCATTTTACCATGTTGCCGGGTACGGCAATGTGCGCCAGTTGTGGATAGGTGTGGGCATTCACAAAATTTTATTCCTTGGGAGATCAAGAGGGGGGAGGGAGCAATGCTGGTTGAAGGAGATATTTTCAGGAGATGAACACTGGTGCTTAAGCAGTCCTGTGAAGCAATTCAATGAAGGGGAAAGAACGACGAAGGAATGTCCAGACCTGCTCTGTTTGGCAGACAAGCTGAAGGCCCGTAATTTTCAAGCAAAAACTCTGTTCTGGGGGCTGATTCCAGGAAAGAGGGGAGGGGGGGTGCATGAACACTGTGCACCCACAGAATGCACCCATGAGATGAAAGCGTAAGCTTGAGGAGGAAGCCCAATTAATCAGACCCAGAGAATTGAATAAAATGGCAAAGTCAAGAAGGGCCCCTCCATGCTCTCATTTTTGGTGGGTTATTGTCAACACGATTCGGCCGGGCATAATCCAATGAAGCAGGGGACCCGACCTCTAATTCTGTGGGGATATAAAAATATGAAACCAGGATGAGATAATTCTTCTTTACCCTGTTTTTTGATCTGCTCTGGCTGGCTGGGTCAAAGGCAACTTGCCCAAATAAATCAATAACAGACCAACCCACAAAAAAATGCTCTGCGCCAGCTTAGAAAGGCGATGCCATCAAGGAAGAGGAAAGGGCCAAATAAAGAGGCTGATTAAGGTATCGAAAGCGCTCTCGCATTGGGGCATCAGTAAACGTAGGATTTTTATTTTAATAATATCAGGAGCCATAAGTATGAATTGATTGAAAATCATCATGAGGTTGATTAGCATTAGAATGATATCAGTGAAACCATAAGTATGAATTGAAAAACAGAGCAGAATAATGAATGCAAGATGGAGAAAAAAGAGAGATCCCGATGCTTGATTGCTATAATCTGTTTGCTTTTTTCTTCTCTGGCAGTTGTGTCCTAATTACAGACCTTGGAAAAACTCTGTCCTTCCTAATTACAGACCTTGGAAACATGCACGCCCCCCGGCGCACCTCCCCCCCCCCCCCCTCTCTCTCTCTCTCTCTCTCTCTCTCTCTCTCTCTGGTACAGTACCACATATGTACCTCTTATCAATGGTTTCATGTGCATGTTTGTATGAGACAGAATCCAAATTTTTAAGTATATCAACATCAACCTCATTTTCAATCCTTATTATTCTAAGCTTTTTTTGGTCATTCTATGCAATGTTGTATATAATTAAGCCTCTAACTTCTAAGGGAGCAACATAGTTCTAAACATATAGAAGGGAATAAGTTTGTAGCCGGTCTTGTCTTATACAAAGAAACCATATACTCTATATGTGCCAAGAAAAGGACATGAGAACCCATGCACATAATTGCTAGCCAATGCACTAACTTCAACCTTTAGATGATGTTCATACACCAATCATGTGAAAGCATGGACAACCATGTTATAATTTTTTGAAATGGGGAATAAGTTAACTATTTTTGGCCAAGCAGAGTCTTTACTCATCATAGTTTCCCATGACATCCTTTTCACTGCAATTGCATGTGAATGGCATCATGGATTATGGTCAAAAATAGGCAAATTGTTGAAAGTTTGCAGCAAATCAAAGCATTAGACAACTAAGGATGTTGAGCAAGCTTTTGCACTAAAGAAGCTCAATGAGTCAACACAATAGGAGCATGAATTGAAGAGACATCATCAACTAGCCCATTTAGGAAACATTGCACGATAATGGTAGGTCCATCTAAAATCGTATGCACACTACACACATGAAATAGCAAATAAATAACTTATATTTGATTGACATTCAAATTGATTAGGTTCATGTAAACTTATCACAACGTGGATTTCATTATATATTTTTAGAGAAGCCATATTTACCAACAAAATCATGTTCACTATGTGCTTGCAAGCATGTGGGTTGCTTTTATATACATCATACTACACCAACCTCCACTTGTTTTGATTACTCAATCCTTGTCCACTATATTTCACACATATAATTGTTGCACTCATTTGTGTTATTCAAAGGTGTTACTATGCTTGTAGCATACACAGGGTTTCAAACCATCTAACTCCATGTAATGAGTACTTTCATTATTCATGAAGTACAAGGGCTAAGTGCCTACCACTTTAGGATCTAACCTACAACCACTTGGGCCTCAATTTAGAAGTACTTTTGTGACTGCCCATAGTCCTTCACTTTCTTTGGCCTTCCTCTATAACAAATTATGACCCTTAATCTGGTTTTTGGACATAGTAGCAAGTCATCCCCTTTCACGCACTTGAAAATTGAGGTCAGAGCACTTTGATGAAAAATGCTACACTTGCAAAACATGGTCTTGTAAAGAAACCACTTTTTAAATCAAAGTTCTATTACCTCGTTTCTATTCCCTCAATTTCCTAGCCATGTGATGAGCAAATGCTCGTCAATAATCTAGAAAGTACTACGTATATAACTATTCTCTATCATGAAGGCAACTGAGACACTTTCCCATCCTAAAGGGGAACATATACTTCTCCCAATGATACTCTAAGCATTGATAGAGCAACTTTATAGTGATATTTTACCCTTTTCACCCATATAGACCAAGCACAGACTTGTATATTGCATAATATATACTAGCGTTCGGTGCGCGCTTCATGCGCATGGAACACTAGGCCGCTTCACAACAGCTTTGCTACCTCGAAGCAACAATGCACGGCAACTTTGCTCAACAATCCATTTCTCATCTTTCTCTCTCCTCTTTTCCCTCTGTTTTTAATTTTTTATTCTCTCTCTCTCTCTCTCTCTCTCTCTCTCTCTCTCTCTCTCTCTCTCTCTCTCTCTCTCTCTCTCTCTATTTTAGTTTATTTTTTCTCCTCTCTTGGTTCTCTCTCTCTCTCATTTTTTCTCTCCCCGCTTTTCTTCTCTCCTTTTATTCTCCCCCCTCTCTCCTCTCTTTTCCTTCTCTCTCCCTCTCCTCTTTTTTCCTTTTTTTTCTTCTTATTCTCACTCAACTCTTTTCATTCTCTCTTTCTCCTCTATTTTTTATTCTCTCTTTTTAAATTTTATCTTTCCTCTCTCTATAATTCTCTTTACATGATCCCTCTCTCTCTCTCTCTCTCTCTCTCTCTCTCTCTCTCTCTCTCTCTTAAAGTATGTAAATTTTATCTTTTTCCTATATATATTTCTCTCTCTTCTCCCCTCTCTCTCTCTCTCTCTCTCTTTTCTTCTTCTCCCCTTTCTCCTAATTTTTCTTTTTTTCTTCTCTCCCTCTCTCTCTTTTAAATTTTATATTCTCTCTCTTTCCCCCTCTCCCTCCTCTCTCTCAAAGAAAATATTTAAATTTAAAAAAGACTTTTCTCTTCTTCTTCTTCTCTCTCTCTCTCTCCCCTCTTCTCTCCTCTTTTCTCCTTTTTTTTCTTTTCTCTTTCCTTCCTCTATAATTCTCTCTGTGTTCAAATTCCCTCTCTTCTTTTCTCTCTCCTTTTCTTCTCTTTGTTTCTCTCCCCCTTTTTTCTCCCCCCTCTCTCCTCTCTTTTCCTTTCTCTCTCTCTCTCTCTCTCTCTCTCTCTCTCTCTCTCTCTCTCTCTCTCTCTCTCTCTCTCTCTCTCTCTCTCTCTCTCTCTCTCTCTCTTTCAATTTTTTTTCTCTCGCTCTCTTTTCTCTCTATATACTTTTTATTCTCTCTCTATTTTTCTCTTTTCTCTCTTTCCCTTTCTCTTCCCCCCCCTATTTTCTCTCTCTTTCAAATTGTATATTTTCTCTTTGTCTCTCTCTAAGTCAAAAACTATATTTAAAAATGTTTAATTTAAAAAAGACTATTCTATTTCTTCTCTTTTCCCCCTCTCCATCTTTTTCTCTTTCTTCTTCTTTTTATTATCATCCTCCATTTTCTTCTTCTTCTATCTCCCTCTCAAAGCGTGTGAAAAACTATGTCCAAAAAACTTTAAATTTTAAAAAAATTATTTTAAAAGTATTTAATTAAAAGTTTCAATTAAAAGTTTAATCTGAGAGAGAGAGAGAGAGAGAGCCTAGGCCCTACACATGAGAGAGAGGGGGAGACTAGGAGAAGAAAAATGTTTAATTTTAAAAAGGCTATTCTATTTCCTCTTTCCCCCCTCCTCTCTTCGTCTTCTTCTCTCTCTCTCTCTCTCTCTCTCTCTCTCTCTCTCTCTCTCTCTCTCTCTCTCTCTCTCTCTCTCTCTCTCTCTCTCTCTCTCTCTCTCTCTCAACATGTGTTAAAAACTATATTCGGAAAACTTTAAATTTAAAAAGTTTTTTTAAATGTTTAATTTAAAAAAGTTTAAATCAAAAAGTTTAATCTAACTATGAGAGAGAAACTTTTGATTTAGAAAGAAGTTTGATTTAATTAGAGAGAGAGAGAGAGAGAGAGAGAGAGAGAGAGAGAGAGAGAGAGAGAGAGAGAGAGAGAGAGAACCTAGACCCTACACATGAGAGAGAGAGAGAGAGGGGGGTGGGGGAAGGGGGAAGGGGGAAGGGGGAGGAATTTAATTAAAAAGGGGAGGGGAAAAAGAAAGAGAGAGATTATAAGTGAGAGAGAGGGGAGGGAGTTTTAATTTAAAAAAGAGAGGTGGGGGGGGGGAGGGGGGGGCTTTAATGAAAAAGGGAAGGGGGAAGAGAAAAGGAGAGATTATACTTGAGAAAGAGGGGAGGGGAGAGGGTTTTGATTGAAAAAGGGAGGTTTGAAAAAAGGGGCAGGTTCGGGAAGCTCTCTGGAGGTTCGGGGCTTTCCAAACCTACAGTGAAAATAATATAGTATGGACCATTTGAGTTCCATAGAACAAAGTGGTATGTGCAATTAGTTGTAGTTTGTACATTTGCACTCTCAATTATGAGGGTCTTGAGTGTATTGCTCAAGCATCTAACACACACCAACACCCAAAGAAGCCTTGGCCAAAATGAAGCTTCAACAACTCTCCCAAATATTTTTTAAATCCAAGGAGCATGAACGGCTTCAGGACAAAACCATCATGTATGATAATTTTCTGTTTCATTTTGCATGGTCTCTTTTGGTCTTTAGCAGGATGGGAAAACTTTATGTCAAACTCCAAAGGCAAAGCATCCATAACATGTAGTCTACCTTATAAGTCAAAAAGTCTTAAATTTTTCATGAATTCCATGCATGTTTTAGCCACAATCAACACAAAAGATTTGCCACACATCTCTCTCTCTCTCTCTCTCTCTCTCTCTCTCTCTCTCTCTCTCTCTCTCTCTCTCTCTCTCTCTCTCTCTCTCTCTCTCTCTCTCTCTCTCTCTCTCTGTGCATGCATGTGTGTGTGTGTGTGTGTGTGTGTGTGTGTGTGTGTGTGTGTGTGTGTGTGTGTGTGTGTGTGTGTGTGTGTGTGTGTGTGTGATTTACTTCTACAAATCGAGGCTGCACATCTTCCCTCTTCCCAATGCTCGCCACAAATTTCTCAACATTCATACATGTACAATTCAAGCAAAAGGCCTTAGAGAAGTGTCATTGAAGGCTCAAGCACGTGCCATTGTTGCTTCAAAAAACAAATTTGTTGTAGGAAAGAAGTTTCTACTTAGCATGACAACGACTTTGAATAAATGTTTATGTTCTCACATGGATGGGTTGACTCAAAGATTTAATGATTGATATTTTGAGCTTGGGGATAGATGTGTCATTGTTGACTTGGCTTTGATAGTATAAAGGCACAATCAATTGGCATCCAAGATCTCATGGTCATCTAAGATCCATGCTTGGGGTTGTTTGTGTTGGGGTGTCATCAAAAGAATTTGAGTTGACTATGAACACATAGAAAATAAAGTAGAAGTAGTTGCTTTTGCTAGAAAAGCATGAGAATTCCAACGCCTATGTGAATGGGATCCTTACTCTTGTGGTTTGTGAGGCATGTGATTAGAGGCTAACCCATTACGTAATGGCTTTAATCCTTAGCTTTAACATGAAAGCCCTTTTTATGTTTTTTGGATGATGTCCAAACAAATGACATCATTAACAGCAAAAGTGAAACAATGTTGATCAAAATGATGAGAATACACTACTTTTTGGGGTGCACCTTATAGAACATGTAAGATACCATGTGAACTCAAACGAATGGGTATTTTATTTAGTAAATTTTATAATATTATATTTACAAAAATGGTTTTTTAATTATAATTTGGAAAAAACACTCATAAGCTTAGTGAAGGGGTCATTTTATGACCTTATAGCATGTAAATAAAGGGTATTTCTTAATACACTTTAAACGCATGTTATATATGTGATTTCTTATAGGTGCACCCCACAAGGGGGTGCTCTATGAGGCAATGCAAATTGCTTATTGGGCCACTAATAATCATTGTGAGTTGCGTTGGAAAGCCTATGCATGATTTAAAGCATGAGAGGTGTACCTTGCATAAGTGTGAGACAAGTTGCATTGGGAATTGGAAGCATGAGGTGGGAGAGACAATGGAAGGTGAGAGATCATTCTAGTGAATGGAGCTCATGGAATAGAGCTAGTAGAGTGGTGAAGTAGTAGGTTGACGTTCTTGTTGATGAAGAGAGCCAAGGTGGCAGCAAGCATTGTTTGTGAAGAAAGAAGGTCGTAGAAGGTCAAGTTTGTGGAGTGAGGCAAAAGTATTGGTAACAAGGAAGCTAAGTGGCAATTATTGTGGCATGTGGAGAAGTAAGAAGACATGAAGGTGGTGAAGCTAAGTTATATGTGAGGCAAAAGTGCTGCTAGCAAGGAAGCTAAGTATCCATTGTGGTGGCATGTGGAGAAGCAAGAAGACAAGATGGTGGTGAAGCTAAGTTATACATTGAAAAGAAAGAAAAACCATGAAGTCTACAATTACTCATGCCAAAGGCCCAATAATCATTTGAGAGTGTTTGTGGTGGTGTGGAGATAGCTCATGGATTTGAGGTGACATTTGCAAGCTTGACAAGACTTATGGAGTTGAAGTCTCCCTAACAATGTCATGGATGGAGTTCAAGTCTCCCCAACATGCTGACTAAGAACTTCTATTTTCCTACCACTGTAGGGGATTGTAAAGGATTCTAATGCTAATGCTAGTGATTTGTGAGTTTTAGGTCAAGAGTGTGATCTATTTGGATGAGGACTATGAGTATGTAGTAGTGGGAGCTATCATGTCAAATGAAGATAGCTGCTATCATGTCTAAAACTCTTTGGTACATGCATATTTGAGTAACTTGTATTGTGGATATGCCCTTATACATTGTGTTCCACCACCTAATTGTGGCCTAAAGACTGTGATGTTGTATCCAATGTTGAGCTATCCTAAGGTTGTACTTTCTATTTCATATGGGCATCAACCATTTCAATTACTAACTAGGCTATAGTGTGGTGTTCTATCTTTAGTATTGGAGACTTGTTTGCACTTAATAGTATCATTGGGTTATGCTCTTGTTGTCACTCCTTTTACACCTTACAGTGTCATACATGTAGAGTTTAGGAATATCAAGTATCTTTTTCATCCTCCATCATTTTTTATCCAAATATATTTTTAAATAAGGCTTGATTTTTGTTGAAATTAAAATATGAATCATGAATTGATACCTCAATTTTTGGGGGTAAAGGCGTCTCCGCCGTGCCGCCTCGTGTATTACTACACTGACAGTACCCGCCACTGCACACTGCAGGTGGCGGGCGCCCGTCACGTCACTTTATTCTTTATTCTTTTAGTGACAGTTTGAATAAAGGAAGACCCGGTCACACATTGTGACTGTTGGAGTTCCCATTTCTTGTCCCTCTCTTTCTTGCTCTTGCTCTCCCACCATAGCTTGCGTGCAAGCTTCGGTCCTTCTCACCTTTCAACTGGTATCAGAGCTTGGCATTCTCTTGCTCGAGCTCGACTCGGTGCTTCCCGACCTTCGCATCGACTCGCTTCACGCATTGGGTCTCCATCCCGACAGCCATAGCCGACCTCTTGAGCTCCTGACTCTCCCCGGCTTCCCGAGCTCCATCCCGGCCTTCTTGAGCTTCATCAGGGCCTTTCCCTTGAGGTATTGCTTCAGCATTTGCAGGCATTTGAGTGTATTCTCAGTTTGAAACAGGGCAGCCATGGCTTCAAACCCTTGAAGCTTATTCCCCTCATATTGTGCCTTACACCTATCAAGGCTCAAAGAGGCTTGTCATAGGCCTTTGATAGGCCCTTCTTGAGCCCCCCATTACCCCCTTTTCAGCCCATGTGGAGCAGCAGCAAGTTCAGCACCAACAGGGCAGATTGCATCATTTTTTTCCAGGCTGTGAGCACTCATCTACTTCAGCTCCACACTTGGCCATTGCTTCTTGCTCTCTACCTTGATCAAGAGGGCTATAGACTTCATGTTTGATGTCATTCAAGCTTTGGGCATTGGTCTTGATCATTCGGGGCTGATTTCTTCAGATTTGGGACTGTCATAAACTAACAGTAAATACATGCTGGAATAACAAGGGCTGAAGGTACTTTACATGCTTTGGCACTTACCTACCGATACCGGATGTATGCTTTGAGCTTTGGCATGATGTCTCTGACATTTGGGGACGACTTGGAGCATATGTATGAGATTATGGGATGCTTTTGAGCTTCGCATTAGCTCCATCTTCACTGGCATTTGGACCGACTTGGCATGCTCGTGGACCGCCTATGCCTCATGTCTCTGCTTGACAGTTAGGCTTTTGCATTACATGCTTTGGTTCGTGACATATGCTATTTGGTTCGTGTATGCCATACCGACATTTGGAGCTTGGATTTGGATGTATTTGAGCATTCCCAGCTTACTTGATCACTGATCTTGGTTGCTATTTGGATGTCATTGAGTTGACCAAGAGCTTATTTGGGCTTATGTATTGCTTCATGGTTAATACGACCGGTGCTTCATGTATGTCATGCTCTCTTGGATGTGCTTGATGCATTGACAGGGTCACTTATCACTGGTGCTTTCTCTTGGGTTGTTTGAGCTTCTGAGCTTGCTTTGTACGCCTTTTGTGCCAGTGGGAGCATTTTACATGCTTGCTTGACCTTTGACAGTTGCATGCTATTGGAGCACTTACATGTATTTGGAGCAGTTTATGTCTTGAGCAGCTACATACGCATTGAGACTTTGGGATCATACTCCGATCTTTATGGATATGCATTGATGTACTCTTGGTTCACAGGATGCTTATGAGCTGAGTCTCATATTTGGATCTTTCTCTTTGAGCAAACACCTATTTGTGTCAGGTTTTGGCAGTTACAGGAACACTTTGCCTAGAGTGTCTGGGGGTGTGCCTTTCACTGGCAGATGTTATTTTGACATGCTTCGGTGTTGAGCTCATGTTCTTTTCACTGTCATTGGCCTTGCTTATGTCCGTTTCATGCCGGCTTTGGACCTAGCATTGTTTGCTTGACATTGGATCCTATTTTGGGACAGTTTGCTCTCTAGAATGCATACCTGCAATTTATTACAGCAAGCAGTTATTGGTGGACTGAGGTGTACTTTTCAAATGAAATATCCTGATTTGGTGTACCGTACCTAGTACTAAGTGGGCAGCAACTTTTGGCACACTTTGCTCGCCCTTTGGACCCCGTTTTGGTCATTTTTGGGCAGTTTCTGCAGTAAAACAGCAAGCAGTTTTGGACTGTTTGGGCATTTCCAGCCTGCATAATGATGTCATCTTCGCATGATAGTGCCATCTTTAACATTACAAAGTTGGATGGTACCAACTACTCTTACTGGAAGAGTCAAATTTGGCAGGTCTTGGTGCAGAAATCTCAGATTAAGCCACTTCGGTTGAGTGGGGAGCAGCCTGAAACTATGGACAATGACGATTGGCTTGAACTTGATGAGCTATGCAAGTCCACGATTGTATTGTCTCTCACTCAACAGGTACATTATAATTTATTTGAGGAAGCACAGAGTGCATGGGATCTATGGAATAAGATCAAGAATCTTTATGATAAGAAAAGTCCGGCAAGTCAGATGTACTGGTTGAAGCAGCTTATGGATCTGCGCATGAAGGATAATGCGACTATGTCTGCTCACTTGAGCCAGCTCCATGCTATACTGAAGAACCTGACCTCGCAGGATATCACCTTTGGAGAGGAAGTAACTCCTCTTTTCTTGCTTGGGGCTTTGAATGAGTCATGGGATGTTTTCCGTACTGCTCTTTGTGCCTCTAGTGCTACTCTAAAATTGGCAGATGTTGAGAGTGCTCTTCTTCAGGAAGAGGTGAATCGCAAAAACTTGGATGCCTCTCGTGGTAGTCATGCTTTGACAGTTAGAGGCAGGAATGACAGGTATGACCGTGGTAATGGCCGAGGCCGTGACTCGCAGAAGGGTCGGTCTAAATCTCGTGGCAAGTCGCGTAGCAAGTCACGTGGGCGCAATGCAAATGTCACTTGTCATCATTGTGGGAAAAAGGGCCATATTAGACCATAGTATCATGAGTTGCGCAATGAGAAGCGCAAGGATAAGGGGAAAGATAAAGTGCAGGAGAAGTCCTCTGATTGCAGCATAGTACCTGCGAAGTCCAGCGTCAAGATTGAGGAAATTAATGTCACGCAGACTGAGGAGTCCAATGGTGGTGATGAGTTTATACTTGCAGCTAGTTCCTCTGATGCTTCACACTTGACTGAGACACCTAGTATGTATGCACAGTGCTGGTTATTGGATTCAGATGTGTCCTTCCATGTGACGCCTTACCGTGAGTGGTTTCACTCTTACCGTATTGTATCTGGATCAATCAGACTTGGAGATGACAGGTCTCTTGATATTGTGGGCTGTGGAGATATTCAGTTGCAGTTTTCCACTGGCAGTTCCTTTTTGCTCAGGGATGTACGTCATGTACCTGCGCTTACGCGCAGTCTTATGTCTGCAGGACAATTGGATGATGCAAGGTTTCATGTCTGTTTTAGGGATTCTGCCTGGAAATTTACCAAAGGAAGACTTGTGCTTGCTAGAGGTGCCAAGGCTGGCAGCCTCTATCCTCTTGTTGTATCTGGGTCTTCTGTAGACCATGTTTTGGCAGTGGGCTCTATCCCACATGTATCACTTTGGCATGCCCGTTTGGGGCATATGTCTTTGAAGGGAATGAAAATGTTATCTGGTTTGCAGTATCTTCCGCCTTTGGACTATGCACGTTTTGACTCTTGTGATCATTGTCTTTATGGTAAGCAGAATAGGTCTACGCATAAGAAATCGGGTAGGCCACGCATGAGTGAGCCCTTGGTATTGGTGCATTCCGATGTTTGTGGGCCTATGCCTTGCATGTCTATGGGTGGCGTGAAGTACTTTGTTACCTTCATTGATGATTTTTCTAGGAAAGTGTGGGCTTATCCCATAAAGCAAAAGTCCGATGTCTTGGCAGTCTTTCAGCGTTGGCTTGCTCTTGTTGAGAACTAGACTGGGTATAGGCTGAAATGCCTTAGGACTGACAATGGGGGAGAATATGTCTCACGTGCTTTTGAGCAGTTTTGTGATGACAGGGGTATTAAGCGTCAGTTGACCACCCCTTACACCCCACCCCAGAATGGTTTGGCTGAGCGCATGAACAGGACTATTCAGGAGCGTGTGCGCTCTATGCTTAGCCATGCAAGCCTACCCCATAGTTTTTGGGCTGAGACAGTTAGTACGGCAGTGCATGTCATAAACCGATCGTCTTCCAGTGGATTGGATTTCCACGTTGCAGAGGAAGTTTGGGCTGGTAAGCCACCCTCTTATGCGCATCTCCGTGTCTTTGGATGTGAGGCATTCTGCCATGTGCCCAAGGACAAGAGGAGTAAATTGGATCCAAAGAGCATTAAATGCATATTCCTTGGCTATGGTGAGTCAGGAGAGATGGGCTATTGCCTATGGGATCCGCAGGCGCGGAAAATAGTACGCAGCCATGATGTCGTCTTCCATGAAGACAAGATGCACAGGCAGCCTAAGAAGGTGGTTGAGATCCGCAGAGTGATCTTTCAAGAGGAGCCTAGAGCTCTAGCACAGCCAGTAGTACAGCCTGCAGCAGTTCCTCCACAGGGCCAGGGTGTTGGACAGGCAGTTAGACAGGCAGTAGAGCCTGCGGTGAGACGGTTGGCTAGAGACAGACGTCCACCTGACAGATTTCAGCCCTCTATGCATTATGTTTTGGTTATAGATGCAGGAGAGCCTTTCACTTATGATGAGCCTATGCGCAGGGGTGACAGTCACTCCTGGGAGAGGGCTATGCAGTCTGAGATAGACTCCCTGCATAAGAATGAGACTTGGGATTTGGTTGCCTTGCCTAAGGGCAATAAGGCTTTGCCATGCAAGTGGGTGTACAAGCTGAAAAGTACCCCTGGACACCCCAAGCCGGCATACAAGGCTAGATTGGTAGCAAAGGGTTTTAAGCAGGAACATGGTGTGGACTTTGATGAGGTCTTCTCTCCTGTGGTTAAGATGACCACCCTGCGCTTAGTCTTGGCTTTGGTTGCACAGCTTGACTTAGATCTATATCAGATGGATATCAAGACGGCTTTTCTACATGGGGACTTGCATGATGAGATCTATATGGATCAGCCTAAGGGCTTTGCAGAACCTGGCAGGGAGCACCTAGTGTGCAAGTTGAAGAAGAGCTTGTATGGCTTGAAGCAGGCACCTAGGGAATGGTATCATAAGTTTGATGCCTTTATGTAGTCACAGGGCTACAGCAGGAGTGCTATGGATCCGTGTCTTTACACGAAGAAAGCCTGTGATGGCAATTTGCTTATCTTGGTACTCTATGTTGATGATATGCTGATAGCAGGGAAAGCTCATGATGAGCTAGATGCTCTTAAATCTTAGCTGAAGAAGAGCTTTGAGATGAAGGATTTGGGACAGGCCTCACATATACTTGGGATGCGCATTAAGCGCGATAGGCATCCGGGGCTTTTGTATCTCTCACAGCGGGAGTACATTCATAAAGTCCTTGAGCGCTTCCGCATGCAGGACGTAAAGCCTATTGGCTGTCCATTATCTTCTTATGTGAAGGTATCACAGGCCGATTGTCCGCAGACAGATGAGTAGAGGGCCGAAATGGCCAAGATCCCTTATGCTTCAGCCGTGGGCAGTTTGATGTATGCCATGATAGCCACTCGTCCAGATATTGCGCATGCAGTTGGTGTTGTGGCACGCTATATGGCTACACCTGGCAGCAGACATTGGGATGCCGTGATGGGTATCATGAGGTACCTGAAGGGCACAGCAGATATGTGTATTTGCTATGGCAGCCAGGATACAGGGGTCATGGGGTACACTGAATCTGATTATGCAGGACATGCAGATAGTAGGAAGTCCACTTCTGGCTATGTATTCACCTATGCTGGAGGGGCTGTCTCTTGGATGTCCAGGGTTCAGAAGTGTACGGCTTTGTCTACCACTGAGGCCGAGTATGTTGCAGCCACTAAGGCTTGCAAGGAGGCCATATGGTTAGGCCGTCTAGTTGCTGACCTTGGGATTGATGCTACACCTACACTGCATTCGGATTCTATGAATGCCATTCAGTTGGCTAAGAATCCGGTCTTCCATGTGAAGACGAAACACATTGAGGTGAGGTATCACTTCATACGTGGTGTCGTGGGGGACAAGTCTGTTGACCTTGTCAAGATCTCCACTGATGAGAATCCTACAGATCTGCTCATGAAGAGCCTCACTACTGAGCGCTTTGCCTTCCTCAGGAGGTTGATGGGCGTTGGATGAGATGTCGCCTTTCCTCATCCCTTGTACCTATGTACATTTGTACTGTCTTTTCTTTTTCTTTTCTCTCTCACTAGGGCAGATTCGCCTTTAAGTGGGAGGTTGTTGGGGGTAAAGGCTCCTCCGCCGTGCCGCCCCGTGTATTACTACACTGACAGTACCCGCCACTGCACACTGCAGGTGGCGGGCGCCCGTCACGTCACTTTATTCTTTATTCTTTTAGTGACAGTTTGAATAAAGGAAGGCCCGGTCACACATTGTGACTGTTGGAGTTCCCATTTCTTGTCTCTCTCTTTCTTGCTCTTGCTCTCCCGCCATAGCTCGTGTGCAAGCTTCGATCCTTCTCACCTTTCATCAATTGCACAGATTGAAATTTCACACAATAAAAAAATAGAGAGAAATGCACATATTGAGGCATAACACAAAGTGTTGTGGCTCATAATCTATGCAGAATGCATAATATGACTAAAATACCTCATAAAGGAATAGAATATACTGCTTAAAAAGGCAGTGTAGAAAATACATAATGCCATATCAAGGAATCAACTAGAAACCCAGATACAATGACATAGAGACACAGAACCACACACTACAATACTAATAATGACAAATCAGAGATAGAAATCAAACTGTATGCTAGAAATGGGGCAGAAACAAAGTGTTGAATCATAGTGCCCACTGTCGAATTGCATTGATTATCCAAAAGTTCCATCATATAGCAGGTCATGATCACGAATCATGATCAAAACATGAAAGACACACACAATACCTCTTCAAGTCACGCTTGAAAACTGCCTACATAACTACACTTCATGAGGCATAAAACTTCAAGAGGCATCTAAAGACCGCTTCAAACATGAAACTACTAAGACTAAGGTACTGAAGCATACTAAGGGCAAAGATAATGTATCCAACATCTAGCACAACCCGATGGATGGTTGGAATAACCATGACTCGAACCCTTGCATATCATGGATAGATCCTAAAATAGAACCCATTTAGGCTTATACTTCATACTAAGTAAAAGTAGCCATTGCATGGAGTTAGATTGTTCAAACCACTATGCTTGCCATGTGTGTACTAACATCTTTGACTAGCACAAATGAATGCACCCATAAAATATTGCAATATAATTGATAAGGATTGAGTAATGTAAATAAGTGGAGGTTATGGTATTATACAGCTTAAGACTAAAGTTAACTTTAATAAGCTAACGTCTTACTACGTGTAAGGGCCGGTGCTAGGCTTGGTGCCTGTGCAGGTCCTTCAGGATTCAACTTTAAATTGCAGTAGGTACCAAGATGAGTGGATGGGATGCATTATTCCCTATCTGGAGCATCCATATCTTGAGCAATGTCACCACGAAGGTTGAGTGATCTACTAGAGCAAAGGGTATTAGGTTGGTCCTTTGCATATTTTTGGTGTAAAAGACCATGTCATAGCTATCATTGAATAGGCATATGTTTCTTTCACCACCATTTGGGGCATATGTCCACTGTCACTAGAATGAAAGATTTTTGCCATTTGAATTAGGAGGAGAAGATTAAATTTTCTTGATTTGGTTCATATTGATCTGTGGGGCCCAATGCCTAGGATTCTGTTGGATGGATCATCATACTTTGTCACTTTTATAGATTATGCCTTAAGGTAGGTTTGGCTTATCCTCTTTACAAGAAGAGTAATGTGTTGGCTGCATTTTAGAATTTCTTGGTATTTTTAGAGATTTAATCAGGCAAGAAGCTTAAGTGCTTAAGGATTGATAAAAATGGAGAGTACATATTGTGTATAGTTATGAACTTTTGTGCAAGCCACGATATCAAGAGAGAGTTGGCATCTCCTGAGAATCTTGCTCAAGATGTTGTGGCTAAGAAGATGAACATGACCATACATACTATGCTCTCTAATGTTGGACTTACTAAAGGCTTTTGGGTTGAAGCTATAAAGACACTAGTGCATTTGATCAATAGACATCCTAGCAAAGCCACTAGATGGAGAAATACCAAAGAATTTATGGTCTAGAAAGAGATCTAGTTATGATTACTTGCATGTGAGACATTTATTTATATATTGAGGGACAAATAGAGCAAGCTAGATGTTAATTCCAAGAAATGCAGTTTTCTTGGCTATAAAGTAACCCAAAAGCTATCACTTGTGGAATCTTGAGTCAAAGAAGGTAGTACGCAACCCTGATGTCATCTTTAATGAGAATAAGATGCATAAGTATCCTATCAAATCGATTGAGATCCACATAATGGTATTTTAGGAGGATGGGCAGCTATGAGTAGATTGTATGACATGTTCCACATGATGCAATGCTTGGACAGCTTGCTAATGTTGAGATGGGAGTGCCACGATATGGTGGACCAGTATCATGTCTTATAGGATAGATAGCTCGGATGACTAGAGGCTCTTGTTGTAAGCTAGTTGTACATAACTGTATGAGGGTTTCTAGACCTCCATATAGACATAATTTATTTCTAGACTATGTCATGGTCATGAATTGTGGTGAGTCTTCTTGTTATGTGATAGTATGACTAGGGATGACAATCATAAGTGGAAGAAGGCTATGCAATCAAATATTGATTCCTTGGAAAAGAATGCTACATGGGAGTTAATCATGGGAGTTTCTCTTTGCCTAAGAGCAAACATGCATTGCCATGTAAATGGGCCTAGAAGTTGAAGGCATCTACATTTAATGCATTGACTAAGTACAATGCAAGTTTAGTGGCCAAAGGATTTAAGTAGGAGAATGTGATTGACTTTGATGAGATATTTTAATCAATAGCATCAATGGCCACCCTTTGTATGGTCCTTGCTTTAGTCATTAGAGAGGATATGGAGTTGTTTTAGATGGATGGTAGAAACTACTTTATTGCGTGGAGACTTACATGAGGATATTTGCATGGAGTAGCCTATGTTGTGGCATGCAAGGAGTAAGTGGTGTGTAAGCTCCATAAGAGCTTATGTGGTTTGAAATAGGTTCCCATGGAATGGTATCATAATTTTGATGCCTTAATGTGGTCTTAGGGATATACTAGGAGTGAAACTGATTATTTCCTATACACTAGGAAGGTTAGGAATGGTAGCCTTATGATCTTGATTCTATAAGTGGATGATATGCTAAATGCTAGAAAGTCAATTATGTATGTGGATGCTTTAAAGAAAAGGTTGCATGAGACCTTTAACATGAAGGACTTGGGGAATGCTTGTCATATTCTTTGGATTTACATTTTTGTGATATCGAGAAAAAAGATACTCTATTTGACCCAAAAGGAATACATTAGAAAGGTATTGTAGCATTTTAATATGGAGATAAGGAATCTATCAATGCTCCACTGCCTTCTATTGCCTTCATATCTAAAACTTAGACAAGAGGACAACCCCAAGTCAAATGAGTAGAAGGATAAAATGGCCAAGGTTCCACATTCATTTGTAGTTAATAGGTGATCTATGCCATGGTTGCTACATGGCCAAACATTGTCCATACAGTGGGAGTGGTTATTAGGTGTATGGATTACTAGTTTAGTGGGAGACTTGAGCCATGCAAGAGAGGTGTCTATATTGCAATGTGATAATTAGAATACTGCTCTATTGGCATGAAACCTTGTCTTTCATAGAAAGACAAAGCACATTGCATCAAGAATAAATATTTGTTGTCAAGGATGGATGACTTTATAAACAAACTCTTTGTTGCATGCTATTTCACCAAAATTAATCTAAGATCCAAATACCATCAAATACAAATAGCTTCAGAGAATGTCCCAAAAACTCCATCTTAAATGTGGTATGGACATTATCAAATCTTTGTCCTACCTTTTGGATTGACCAATTCCACAACTTTTAAATAGACGAGGAATGATTTACTTTATCTATATCTTGGAAAGTAGATAGTCGTTTTCCTCAACAACATCCTTATATATAGTAAGTTGTTGGAGGAACATGCCAAACACGTGCATTGTCTGATAAGAGCAATTTTTTTCTAAACTATCCAAGTGCAAAATATTTTGTATGGAGCTATTACACGTTGGTCATACCATCTCAATTCATGGAATTTGGATTGACCTTGAAAAGGTATGAGTAGTGTTTGATTGGCCTATTCCAATTATCATAAGGAAATAACATCATTTTTTTATTTTGATTGGATTTAATCTGAAATTCATTAAGGACCATGCTCATATTGTTGAACCCTTAACACTTTTTCTTAAGGGTATCTAAAGCAAGAAGAAGCATGTTAGTCTCTCCATTGTTTTTTTAGACTAGTGAGCTCGATCAATGTTCTCAAACATTGAAATAGCTTGTTACCACTACATTGATGTTGCAAATTATGGATTTGAATAAACCTTGTGAGGTTCATATGGATGCAAGTTAGATGTTGTCCTTTATTAGGATGGTAGACCTATCACATTCGAGAGTCGTAAGCTTATTGATGACAAATATATTATACTACCCAAGACAAGGAATTATTGGTAGTCACCCATGTACTTAAACAATGGCATCATTATGTGTATAGTGCTCGGATTATTATCTGGATGACCACCATTCATTGAAATACCTATGTGATCAACCCGATCTTCGTGGCCATAAGGTGAGATGGGGGAGTTTCTACAAGAGTTTTTCTTCAAATTTCACTATAGGAAGGGTGTAACTAATATGGTTATTAATGCTCTTAGTTGAATTCCTAAAGTCAATGCCTTGTCCTTCTCCAAAATTTTGATTGATTTATATCTATCTCTCAAAGGACATTGCCAAAATGATATTCACTTTAGTAAGATCTTACAACTACTTCAAGAGTGACCTAGCAGCCCAAGAAGCTTAGGTAGTCTAGACATCCAAAGGTTGGCTACTAAGATAAATATGGCAAAAAAGTAATCCATTTGAAATAGAAATTTTTTTTAACAAGGCAAAGTGTGTGTACCCGATCATTAGGATATCCATACAATTTTTTTGTACGCATGTCATGACGCACCGAGTGCGAACACCTTGACTTTGACCTTGGATACTCATCATTTTTATTGGTCATATGGTAAGACTATGGTTGAGCCTTATGTGCTTGAGTGCTCATAGTAGTGCCAAGTTAATAAAGATGAATGGCACGGACAAGTTGGAATGTTGCATCCTTTACAAATCCCTCTAATAGACAAAGGAATAATATTTCTATGGATTTTGTAGTAGGATTGCCCCATAAAATTGAGGTCATGATGTGATCTGGGTTGTGGTAGATCAATTGATGGAAACAACTTAATTCATTCCCACAAAGATAATCATGAAAAACCATGAATTTAATAGTCTCTTTGTCAAAAAACTTTATAGAATTTATGGTTTTTCCATGAAATAGTATGTGACCAGGATCCTAAGTTCATTGGCCATTTCTAGCAAATGGTCTTCCAAAAACTTGAAACTCAATTGTCCATATCATCCTCGAAACATCTTGAAACTGATGGATAGAACGAATGGATGAATCAAGTGCTTCATGCATATGTCTCTCTCATAAACAATCTGATTGGAAGCATTATCTTCCTTAGATTGAATTTGCTTATAATAGTGCTAAGCATTCGACTACTAGTTATAGCCAGTTTATGCTTATGTATGGTTATGAGCCAAAGCCACCAATTTCCATAGAGATCAAGGGTTGAAAATGCAATCTGTGAGGTCGACTTTCTACACGATATATAGGAAATATTATGATTGTTAGGGAAACTATTAAAAAAACCTAGGACCGTGCTACGTATGCTAACCCCAACAATGTACTCTAAGGATCTTTAAGAAGGCATGTGGGTTTTTCTTAAAGTCCCAAAGAACTTTGATTGAGTGATTACTAGTAAATGATATAAATTGTCTACAAGCTACATAGTCCTTTCCAAATTATCAAGAAGATAAGCACCATATCCTATGAGTGACTTACCTTCAGAAAGCTGAGTTCAATCTCTTGTGTTCCATGTAAGTCATTTGAAAGAACGAATGGAACAAGGTGAGTAGATTGTCCTGATTGAGGAAGTCCCGTGGCTTGAGGATATTTCTTGTTATATTCCACTTGAACCAAATTGATTCTTGACCTTAAGACTAAAACGATCCTGTTGGACTATTTATCTCGAGTATTTGGTTAAGTGGAAAAACCACTCAGAGGTGGAAGCTACTTGGGAGTGGATATGCTCATTGAAGAGACAATTTCCTCACTTTGATCCTAAGGATATTGCTAAGGATAGCAATTATTCATAAGGAGGAAAGTGTTATATCCCTGGATATCTAAATGGGCACCAGCAGCGTAAGATAGATTGACATCTAGAGGGTGAATGCACTAAGGATACTTCAGGGTTAGGGCAAATATGTCCTATAAAAATTGTTGAGATGTTGAGATCTACATGAGTTGGCATCCACTACGTGCCTTGGTGATGTAGCATGATATTATTCACTGGCATGCTAGGTTACTGACATGAGGATATGCCAATGATTCTATAGCTAGACTACACCCATGTAGTCCATCCTTGGTTATGGCACATTTATTATGCCATCTCTCCCTTCCTAGTAGGTTCACACTTTTAGTGACCACATGTAGATACGCTATGGTACATTCATATTAGTCTTTTATCATGTTGTAGGCTTAGTTTTTTGTGTGGAAGAAGAAGAAAAAGAATATTTCAGTCCTATCTCTCTGTGTTCTCAATTCTCCATTGATTGTGTATGTGTGTGTGTGTGTGCGTGCGTGCGTGCGCGCGCGCGCGTGCATGTGTGCACTCTTGATTGCTTCATCTCTCTTCTCTCTTGTTTGTTTTCATGGTATCAAAGCTGTCCCATAGCTACATAGAGCTTGATTAAAGGCCGAGCTGAAGGCATAGGAGCATGGAAGCAAGCAAGCAAGCAACATGTTATAATCTCTCCCACCTTGCTCAATTTTCCTTAGGTTATAGCAGTAGGAGGCTTTTGAGGCTGGCAGGGTTGCAATCTATGATTGCAGTCTATGATTGTAGGTCCTAATAATAGTTTTTGGGTATACTACAGTTTCGGTTGTGCTCATCATTTACATGTGCACATGTTACAGATTTTGAATATGTAAGGTTTTAGGTGTTTACTGGATTGCAAACATAAAAGGCATTTGCATATAGATTGCAAATTGTAGTTAATATTGTGCGGTCATTGAAAAAGGGTACATGTTTAATTGTGGTGCATTTGGTACCAACTTGCTTGTAGATTGCATGTTTTGGCAAGGTTCTCTATTTTCTCAAAATGTCTAATAACTTCAACTAGATTATCAATGAGAAGCTTGATAAGAACAATTACCATGCATGGAAATTTAGGATGACAAATTTCTTGAAGAGCAAAGGTGTTTGGAATTACATTGAAGGAGACATGGAAGTAGCACCCAAAGTTCTTGCATGAAATGCTACTGCATAATAATTAAAGGCTAAGAAAGATTCAGAGTAGACACAGAGTAAATTCATGTATTGCATGTTTATCCTATTATTACAAATAGCATGATGGGCTATTTGGAGGAATCTGAAATCCTTGCTATTGCTTGGAAGAATTTGGCAAGGCATGGCTCTCAAGTCGAAGAGCTATGGCTCTCAAGTCGAAGAGCTAAACCAAGTGAAAAGAGGGAAATTGTCCATTCATGATTATGCGTTGAAGATCAAGAGTATTGTGGAAGCTCTTGGATCTATCAATGTGGTAGTTGATGATGATGATGTTATGCATGCATGCTTAGATGGACTCGGAGATGAATACAAGAGCTTCAGATCATCTATGAATACGAGGGATGATATCCTTGATTTTGCCGACTTAATTTCTATGTTGATCCTTGAGAAGGAGGACCTTGACTTGGATTCCTCTTCTTCTCGAAGCAAGAATGATTCTAAACAAGTGTTTTCTTCTACTAGTAGAGATAGAGGTTGTGGCAGAGGCCAAGGTGGTGGTCATGGTCAAGGTTATGATGTACAACAAAATAGAGAAGGACAATCCTAAGAAAGGGAGAGTCAAAGAGGACAACTTGTAAAATTTTGGTGATAAAACAAAGAATGTTGGCATTGTGATTAAAAATGCCATATTTCTAAAGATTGCTTCAAAAAGAATGTTGAAATTAGAAATTAAAAAAAATAGCAAGATAACTATGCATCTAGTAGTAGCAAAAACAATTATGACAAAAGTGAACAATTATTTGTTATGCAGCACTTTATGAATACTATGTCTATTGATGATGCATCAAAGAATAATGTATGGTATTTAGATTCAAGTTCCTCTAACCACATGACTTCTCATGGAGAGTGGTTTAGAGAGATACACAATCTAGAGTCTTTGAGCTACGTGGAGACAAGGGACGATATAGCTCAGCCCAGTACTAATGTTGAATATATTCCTTTGAGTATGCAAGATGGTAAAACTAAGTGCTTGGCTGATGTGTTGCATGTACCAAATATTTTTTTTAAATGATTTTTGTTGGTTAGTAGAATAAAGATTGCACAAATAGAACCACGAACCGGCTAGGTAGAGGCTGCAAATACATTGCTGGCCATGAAAACCTGCAAGAAAACTCTCCTTCTTCTCACCAAGAACCATGCTCTCCAAACACACAAGAGGAAGGCACACAAGAAATTGGACAATTCTTCCATCCTCACCCTCTTCCTCTTCCTCACTCTCCATTAGATCTTGCAAAGGAGCACAAGAGAGGGAAGAAAGAACAAGAAAGTAAGTGTTGTGCCAAATGAGAGAGGAAGAAATGAACCGTGAGAGGAGAAGATAAAGGAAGAGAGAGGGTGTAACCACCTCAACCTCCCACCTCCCCAAATCCCACGGATGCAACCACCTCCTTTTCCTTTCTTGAATTATGAAATTCAAATTTGCATACATTGGCTAAGGTCTAAGGACCTTTCAATTTTTGGAATGAGACAAAAGGTGTTTGACCTTTCCTTTTCCTAGGAATATTTTATAGTGTGTCTCTTTTGGACTACATATTTTACATTGCTTCATATTTGATTTTTAACAAAGGGGTACATTTGCAAAGTATCAATTTAACAAAAGATGTTTCCATGTGAGCACATTTTGGTGCCTTTATTTGCACTGATTTCCTGGTTATCATTCCTCCCATGCTTAAGTGTGAAGCGTCCCCACGAACAAACTTGAAGAAGAACCACAATCAGCTTGGACAAATCTTCATCTTCTTTCTTCAATCTTCATTTCTTTTCTTCATTGTCTGTGAATTGTCATTGGATTTGGAAAGGAAAATAATCACAAAAATACACACACAACTAGGACGGGGAGCCTAGTTTACGAGCATACCACATAAAATCATACATTAGGCAAAAGATAGGGCTTTTCACACAATTTGCACATAAAGACAACCTCACACTTAGCATGAGTTGAAAAATAACCAAACATGAAGCACAATAATAAGACTGCGAAAAGATTTGAATATGAAGTATGCCCTTACAAACGATATGGCAATAGTATTTTCCCACCCGGTTCTTTTTAGAAAGGACAAGGAAGGTAGGTTTTATTAGAGATAAAACTAAAAGAAATAGAAAATAAAGAGGACTTGTGTGTATGGAGAAAGGGTAAAGGTGGAAAGGTCACAAGGATGTGGGTGAGAAAGGGTTTCCTTATTAAAGGTTTAAATCTTTACTCCATTAAAAGAAATTGGAGAAGGAGATAAGGTTCTGAATGCCCATCGACGATCATCCTGCGTGTGGAGAAGATAGAGGAGATTGAGGTGTAGAATGGCAGCTTATTCACTTCGTCACTTGCGATGCCTTCTTATCTCCACAGGGAGCACGGCCCATCGATACTGCATATCGAGAAGAGAGTATAAGTTCTCCTTTATAAGGGCGGCAGGCTCTTTGTGAAAGGAAATCAAGGGCATATTATAATTAGTCGCCGCCTCATCCTAGTTTGCATCTGTGGTCTTTAGATTGAGCATCGCTCCAGGAAAGCAAAGAAGGCAAATGCTAAGCTGGTCCCCCACCCACAACGCAAATCAATTTGTCTTGTATTGGCCCTTTCTCTCTGTCTCTTTCTTTGACTCTACTCATCCACTTCTTTATTGTTGTCAATCTACTGATGTGGTCTTGCAGCAGACCTATCTCGACGAAGTTCAAGATGGTGGCCACTTCATGCATACATGGAACGCAAGCTGAAGAAGATCCACTTCTGTTGTGTGCACCGACCAAAGTGCCATTTAAATTATTCATTAGATCAAAACCTACAACAGTAGCTACACTAGACGACGTCGACGACCATATATTAGTGGCTTGCTTCAAGTAATGATTGAGTTCCTCATTTGAAAGTGCCCCCCCTACCCCCAACGAGATAACGTCTGCAAAGTAAGCCATCTCGTAGAGCAAAGAGTATAGCAATAAAGGTTTCCTTTCTCTGATGTAGGTAGTGCATGCGCCATAAGACAGGGAGCAGGAACAGAAAACTGACATAGAGAAAGCGGGTAAATGGTGTAGAGGGTGAAAGAGAGTAGATGATTGATAGGGAAGGGGGAGGATGTTTGAGGCCAACGATGGAAGAATTGACAATATTCCTTCTTTCTCCTTCTTCTTCTTCATGTGCAGCATTCAAAACCCTCTCTTCTTCAGCTTCTTGATCCTTGAAAATTAAAGATGGTTGAAACCTTGTAAGAATCCTTCCTTGTGTTGGAATGCAGCCAAGAAAGATAGCTTTCTATGGCCAAAACATAGACTGCAAATCCTTTTTTCTTGCAAGCTCCATGACCACCTCTTTCCCGGCCAGTGCACCAAATGAAGAGCACCCTGCCACGGCACAAATAGAACCACGAACTGGCTAGGTAGAGGCTGTAAATACATTGCTGGCCATGAAAACCTGCAAGAAAACTCTCCTTCTTCTCACCAAGAACCATGCTCTCCAAACACACAAGAGGAAGGCACACAAGAAATTGGACAATTCTTCCATCCTCACCCTCTTCCTCTTCCTCACTCTCCATTAGATCTTGCAAAGGAGCACAAGAGAGGGAAGCAAGAACAAGAAAGTAAGTGTTGTGCCAAATGAGAGAGGAAGAAATGAACCGTGAGAGGAGAAGATAAAGGAAGAGAGAGGGTGTAACCACCTCAACCTCCCACCTCCCCAAATCCCACGGATGCAACCACCTCCTTTTCCTTTCTTGAATTATGAAATTCAAATTTGCATACATTGGCTAAGGTCTAAGGACCTTTCAATTTTTGGAATGAGACAAAAGGTGTTTGACCTTTCCTTTTCCTAGGAATATTTTATAGTGTGTCTCTTTTGGACTACACATTTTACATTGCTTCATATTTGATTTTTAACAAAGGGGTACATTTGCAAAGTATCAATTTAACAAAAGATGTTTCCATGTGAGCACATTTTGGTGCCTTTATTTGCACTGATTTCCTGGTTATCAAGATCTAAAAAATGATTGCAAGTTTATTACAAAAGGGAAACATACTAGAAAACTGTTTACTCAATATGAATTTGCCTCAAATGGATGTTGCTATGTTTGAACAAGGTTTAGGTGTGATATTGAAATTTCGTATAAGAGAATTGATCATGTGAATGTGTAGCAGGGCTGAAAGACATGTACTCAAAACCGATTCTGGATGGCTTGCCTAAGTTTAGAGTTGATGGCATTTACAAAGTAGTGAAGCATATCAGCTTGGAAAGCAAGCAAGAAATGTGTTTCCACATGAAAAGCATGTATGCAAGAAGCCACTTGAATTGATAAATTCTGATGCATCGGGTCCTACAAAGACTGCAACTTTGAGCAGTTTTTGCTAGTATTGTGTTTCCTTCATTGATGATCATACTCGCAATGTATGGGTTTACTTCATGCATGAGAAAAGTGAGGTGTTTACTCACTTTAGAAGCTTTAAGGCTTTAGTCGAGAAGGAGACATGGCTAAATATTAAATGGCTAAAGTTGGATGGAGAAGGGAGAATATCTCTCAAATGATTTTTCTCATTTTTTGCAAAGAAATGATATATAGAGACAGTATACACTATACTCTACAACAAAATGAAATTTCTTAGTGGAAAAACAGATATATTGTAGAGGTGGCTCATGCATTGATGTTAGAAAGAAACTTGCCTCATTACTATTGAGATGAAGCAGTTGCTACTACTGTATATATTATGAATAGGACACCCACTATTGTTGTACATGTGGTATGACACCTGAAGAGAAGTTTACAAGTAGAAAGCCAAATATGTCCCATCTGAAGGTATTTGGATGTATTTCTTATGTGCACTTTGGATGTATCGCATATGTGTATATTCTTGATGAGTTGTGTGCAGTAAATTGGATCCCAAAGCTGAAAAATGTGTCTTTGTTAGATATTCCCTTGAGCAGAAGGGATATAGATATCACAACCCTATTACACGTGAGCTGAGAGTTAGCAGGGATGCTATTTTTGATTAAATGAGTAGTTTGTATAGTAATGTATAAAAGACAATTAAGGTTGATGAGCATGAGAGTATGGCTATGCAAAAAATAGGTCAACAGTCATAGACATTGAGTGGACCACAAGAGTCTGCTAGTCATGGTTTTGTTGATAGACCTTGGAGTGGCAGATTGAGGTCACAAGTTACTTCCCTAAGTACATCATAGATGTCCAGAAAACATAAAGAGAAGGTTGGGGACTCACCTATCATAACAAATGTATCATTAGGTTTCTCTCATGGTGATGCTGATTTCGATGGCTCTGAGCAGAGCTTGGATGAGGAGTTTGGAATTCCACCTATCAAAACACTTGGTGTGGGGGGAACAAGAGGATGCTAAGGTACTTGGTAGTGTTGTAGGTCCACACAAGTCAAGTAGAGTGAGAAATCCAATGCAACGATTGACACATGATAGCTATGTAGCTCATCACTATATGTGTAGCTAAGGGTGTGCAAGATGTGGAATCCACTTATTTTGAGGTTGCAAATGGGTTTATAAGTTCAAGCATAATTCAGATAAATCCATTGAGCACTATAAGGCATGGTTGGTTGCCAAAGGGTATGCATAGATTCATGGTATTAATTATGAGGAGACCTTTGCTCCAATGGCTAAAATGGCCACTATAAAGGCTGTCATAGCGGTGGTTGCATCAAAAGGTTGGATTATGCATTAAATGGATGTTAAAATTTCCTTCTTGCAGGGGAGTTGCAAGAGCAAGTTTATGTGGAGTAGCTACCTTGTTACATGAATGACAATCATCCAAACTATGTATGCAGGCTTCGTAAGGTCTTGTATGGGTTGAGGTAAGCACCTAGGACATGGCATAATAAGATCGCATAATATCTTATTAGCATTGGATTTTGTACAGCACAAGCTAATCACTCCCTCTATGTATGTGAGAGTGATGTAGATATCATGGTCATTACTATATATGTGGATGCTTTGATCATTGTGGGTGATACTAAGACAAAGATTGACAATGAAGGGTCTTTTTAAGGCTGGATTTGATATGAAGGATTTAGAAGTCTCGGTATAGAGATTATCAAGACTCCATAGGGTATATGGTTGTCACAGAGACAATATGCGTTGGATATGTTGAAGAAGTATGGTATGGATGAGATTGTAAGCATATCTCTATACCTTTGGATATTAATGCTAAGCTTAGTGCACATGAGGATGACTTGATTGAGGATGCCACTATGTACCACAAGATTGTGGGAAACCTTATCTGTTTGATGATTATTGGGGTAGACCTAAATTATAGGGTTGGTTTGGAGAGTCAATTTATGCTAAGCTTAGTGCACATGAGGGTGACTTGATTGAGGATGTCAGTATGTATCAAAAGATTATGGGCAGCCTTATCTATTTGACAATTACTAGGCTAGACTTAAACTACATGGTTGGTTTGGCAAGTTAGTTTATGCAGCTTCCATGGAAGCCACATTTGGATGCAATGCTGCACACATTATAGTATGTTAAGTCCAGATTGGACTATGCCTTATTCTATGGTGCAAGTGTACCATTAGACTTGCATGGCTACACTAATGCAGATTGGGCTGGTGGCATTTCAAATAGGAGATCTACCAGTGGTTTTATGTTCTCCTTTAGCAATGGTACTGTTACTTAGAGCAGCAAGAAACAACCGATAGTTGCCTTGTCTAGTACTACTATAGAGGTAGAGTATAGAGGTGTAGCAATTGCAACATGTGAGGTAGCGTAGCTTGGTGATTTGGGGATGTAGGTGGATAAGAAGGTTATAATCTATTGTGATAACCTTAGTAGAATCAATTGGCTAGGAACCCAGACTATCATGTGGGGATCAAACACATAGAGTTCCGTTACCATTTCATTTGAGAGCAGGTTCTATCTAGTAGGTGATATTGACTTGGTTTATGTGAGAGCTCTCACTCAACTGCCAAGAGTCATGGATCGCTTATTGTTTCAAGCTTTTCAAACCAAGTGCAATGGCTACCTCTTACATAGCCGTGCACACTCTCACACCTATGAGTATACTAATCTTACCTTCATACTCAATCAAGTAGTCTCCTCCCACAAGCTCTCTGGTCACTCCTCCACAATCTAAGGTGCAAGCTCAAACAAGCTCCAATCTCTAAGCTTCATTGCTGCATGTGAGATAAGAGAAGAGAAGAGAAGAGAAGAACAAGAGAGGAGAAGATGGAGAGCTTCTCCACCACAGTCCCTCACCCTCATACACTCACTCCCTCACACTCCCTCTCGCATGCACAAGCAAGAGGAAGAAGAAGAAGAAGAAAAGAGCTAGTTTTGGCCACACACAAATATGAGCTTCTTCATTCACTTTTTTCTTTTAATACATGCCCTACCCCTCTTGGGATGCTTCATTTGGAGGAGCCTGTTATTATGTATCTTTCATTGATGATTTCAGCAAGTACTCTTGGCTGTATATATTGAAGCATAAAGATGAAGTATTTGATGCATTTAGGGATTTCAAAAAGCATGTTGAAAATGAGTTGGGCTACTATATCTCTTGTCTAAGATCAAATGGAGGCAGTGAATATATCTCTAAGGAGTTTGGTAGGTATCTTGAAAAGTAGGGGGTAAGAAGGCAACTGCAGCTATACACCGCAACAAAATGGTGTTGAGGAGAGAAAAAACAGGATACTGTTGGAGTCAACTAGAGTTATGTTGAATGAAAAATGTATACCTATTGCTTACTGGGCTGAAGCAGTGATGACTATTGTCTATGTGTTGAATTGAACCCCTACAGCACGGATTCATGAGGTTACACCTTATGAGAGGTTGTATGGTCCTAAACCTGACATTAGGCACTTAAAAGTTTTTGGATGCATTACGTATGTGCATATACCAAATAAAAAGAGAAAGAAATTGGATCCTAAAGCAGTAAAGAGTGTGTTTTGGGGTTATGCACAAGAAAGAAAAGCCTATAAATGCTATGTGACGTCTACACATGAGACGTAAGCAAGGATGTTGTCTTTGACGAGTTAGCTTCCTGGTATGGGAATCCAGTTGCTATGCCTACTGATGGATCAGCCAGCATGGGTAATGTTGAAAATACCCATGCAGTTAGTACATCTATGAGTGGTCAGGCAGGTGATGTATCATCTACAGTGAGTCCTTGATCTAGCAGATTGCGGAATCGCACTCCTAGATCCACCACTAACACCAATATGTCAGTGACGGGGGAGAGTGGATAAGGGAAAAGAAAAAGCATTTGAGGATGTAACATGACCACTTACTACAGGTTATGAGTCATCCAGCAGTGATAGCTTGGACAGTGAGTTGGGGATTCCGTTTGTTATGATGCGAAGTACTAGGCAAAATCGATATGTAGTTCATCTCGTCATTATGCTTATATGACGAAAGTGATAGGTTTTAAAGAACCAACCAAGTTTGATGAGGCAATTGCAGATGAGAACTCGCGTGCTACCATGGATAAGGAGTATTCAGCTTTGACTGAAAATGAAACATGGGATTTAGTGCAGTTTCCTGATGGCAAAGTCCCCATTGGCTGCAAATGGGTGTACAAGGTTAAGTGCAAATCATATGGGTCATTTGAACGTTACAAGGCCAGGCTAGTTGCAAAAGGGTATGTGCACCAATACGGTCTTGACTATGAGGAGACTTTCAGTCCTGTGGCTAAAATGTCTATTGTCAAAACTATCATTGCATTGGCAACAATTAAAGGCTCGAAACTATGGCAGATGGATGTAAAAAATGCATTTCTAAATGGTGAGTTGTAGGAAGATGTCTATATGGAGCAGCCTAAAGGCTATGTGCATCTGAAATTTCCAACACATGTATGCAAGCTGTAAAAGGCATTATATGGGCTGAAACAGGCACCCAAAGTATGGAATGCTCAAATTAGCAGTTATTCATAGTAGCATGGGTTTAAATTGGGTGATTCTGATCACAGTTTGTTTGTGAAAAAGACAGATCATGGCTATGTATTTCTGGTTGTCTATGTTGATGATCTTATCATCACTAGATATTATGAGAGTGGGATTGCTAACATTAAATCATGTTTGTAGGCTGAATTTAAAGTCAAAGATCTTGGTGAGCTGAAATATTTTCTGGGCATTGAGGTAATGTCTACACCTCAAGGCATATGGTTGCTATAGAAGCAGTATGCTCATGACATGTTACAGAAGTATGGTATGGCTAAATGTAAGGCTATGGATACACCCTTAGAGCAAAATGTTAAGCTACAGATTGATGTTGGGACAGAGATTTAGAATGTAACCACATATAGACAGATGGTAGGCATCTTGATCTACTTGACCATTACTCATCCTAACTTGAGCTATGATGTGGGGCTGATCAGTCAGTTCATGCAAAAGCCTCGCAAACCGCATTTGAATACAATCATGAGAATCATGAGATATGTAAAGGCTACGACAAATTATGGGCTAGTTTATGCATATGGGAAACCCCTTGACTTGACAGGGTTTACTGACGCCGACCAGGCTAGTTGCGCTTATGGCAGGAGGTCAACCAATGGCTTTGCATTTGGATTGGGCAACTGCATGATTAGTTGGTAGAGTAAGAAACAACCTATAGTTCCATTGTCTAGTACTAAAAAAGTTGAGTACCATGGTGTGGCCTTAGCGGCCTGTGAAGCTATTTGGCTACAAAAGTTACTGAATGACTTGGGGATCCACTTGGACAGCAAAGTGAAGCTACATTGTGATCATCTAAGCAGTGTTATGCTTGCAACCAATCCCTCTATCGTGCAAGATCGAAACACATTGAAGTTCATTACCGTTTCATCAGAGAAATGGTACTAGCAGAGCAGATTGACTTGATGCATGTGAAGACAAAAAACCAGGTAGCAGCTATCTTTACCAAATCACTTGGTACAGATAAATTCATCTATTTTAGGCAGCTACTTGGAGTGTTGCAGATGGTTTGAGCTTGAGGGGGAGTGTTAGAAATCAAGCTCCCCATATTTCCCCAACCTTCTTTATGTCATGTGTGACAGACATAGATACAGCTATTCATGTGTGTGTCATTGAATAAGTCGGTGTAGAGTTAATCTAACCTTAGTCGGGTATATTGGTCAGCTAGACCTAGAGTAACACTTACTCTTACTTTGTGTTTTTTTAGAAAAAGTGTGGAATAATGAAGAAGAAAAAACATGAGCCTAAAGACTCTTGAGTTTGCTCCACTCTTTGTCTGTCTCTCCCTCTCTTGGAATAATTGTGGGTATGGACATGGTTAAGGCTTCTAACCTCGCCTTCTTAAGGTCTTTTCTTGATTATATGTCCACAGTGGCAAGCCTCTTTATCCTTGGCACTGGGGCTCCTCCACCAAAAGTTGGACCAATCTGATGCACCGTGTTGACCAGGTATTGTACCCAAGCCATCACATTGTTTTGGTTCACCATTGCCTCCATGGTTCCTTGGGTAGTGGTAGTGGTGGCAACCATGATGGACAGGGTTGAGTCTAATGGGGTCTTCCCTTTGCCTTCCACTACAGGTCCTCGAGCCACTTCTGCCACTATAGAGCTAGTTCTAGCCACGTCTTCTAGGCTCCTCCTAATCAACTCTTCTGCTCGGGAGGGTTTCTCGATTTTGAGCCTAATAGCAAGAGCCATTTTCTCATCCTTTTCTCTCCTTAGTCTTTCCTTCTCCTCTTGTTGCTTTTCCTTCATTCTTCTTTGTTCCTTCTAGACTTTTCTTCTACTGCCTTTCATAGGGTGTTCCTCCACTTCTTCCTACTTCTTCTTCCTTTCCTTCTCTAGCTCCCTTGATTTCCTCGACATGACTGCTTAGGGATTTGTCCTCTCCTATTGTAGTTTCCTGCTTCTTGCTCAAGATTTTCGATAGGAGTTTTCCTTGCTCCCCCTGGTTCAATGGGACCAGACCCTCCCCATCTTGCTCACTAATGGTCCATTCACTTAACCCCTTCTATTGCTGCTAAGCTTGGACTTCGGCTCCTTTCTTTCTTGTAGCTTGCCCTATCTTTTCTTTCTATGGCTTGCTAGCTTCTTCCTCTCTCCCATATTTCTCACTTTTGGAGCACCTATTGTGCTCTTCCTTTGAGAATGAAAGTTGTCCTGCCATCTCTAGCTCTTGTTATGGCATAGCATCTTTCAATTAGCTCATTTGAGAGTACCTTTTTCATAAAAATAAAAAGACTAAGAACAAACACTATGGAATGGTGTGATATTCTAGTATAGAATGAAATTTTCTTATACTTCAAGCAATACACACATTCCAAGCAAGAATTCCATTACAAATTTTCCACACATTCTAAACACGAATTCCATTAAAATTTTTCTTCAAGTACAAGTTCCCTTTATTAGACTTCCTTTTTTTGCTTTTGAAGTTCGGTTTGAAGTTCTGAAGTTCAAGTCATGTTTTCTTTTCCACCTTACCCCCTCCTTCTCTCGAATGATGAAGATCCTTCCTAGGATTGGAGGATGATGGTGGATTAAGGGCATTAGGCACCTACTTGTTGTGCTTTATTTCTTCATGAGCCACTATGGGTTATACTCTAATTGGGCGTAATGGTCCATGTTTTGAGGCCTAATGCGTATGTGTGTAATGTAGGTTAGGACATTGGTTGAAGTCACTAGAGTTTATCTTGCTAATGATGTGTAGTTCTTCCTCAATCATTTAGGAGTTGATCCAAATAGGCATGGACCATAACATGCTCTTCTAAATATTGATTTTGTGTGATGGAAATACTCTGAACAAGGTAGGAGCCACATATTTTGGATCGTACTCAGAGATTTTGATTGTGCGTCTCTATTCGGCATTGGTCATAATTTGGCAGCCCTCTTACTCCCATTGAAGATGAAGAGCATAACATTTTTGCAAAAAGGAAGAGTCAGATTCAGTTAATCATTTCGGCTCTTATAGTTCTTGTGTTTTTGTTGTAGGGAATTTGCTCTTGCTATAGGAGGTGAGCAACCGCTATTTGAGAGCTTGATCTCGAGAAATCTCATTGGCAATCAAGTCCTCAACCGCCTCCGGAATCTTAATGAACACAAATTCATATTTCTCCCATAGGGAACATACTTCCATTGCTAATGGTTCATCGAGGATGCCTAAATTCAACCGTTCATAGCTTTTAGCAAACGTGGTGAAGGTGACATCCAAGCATTGATGTAGGTGACTAGGTCATCCCTTGTATTCATGACTAGGTGTAAGGCCAAAGTAAGGATAAATCTCTACTTATAGGAGCATCTAAGGCTTCTCGAGAGGTTGTGGAGTTTGGTTGGGCTGGATAATTTAACTAATGATGTATGCTTCATGGGCTAGTTAATGGGGTGTCTGGCAACCATTTGTGCGATGGGTTGGTCTTGCGGCTCAATTGATGTACTGATTTTGCTTGTGGAGTAAATAGAATAGTAGAAGTGTTAGGTTGATTCGGTTCGAATGCAACAAACCATGGTTTTGGTCAATAGACCTATTGAGGCTTGATAGGTTTGGTTCCTTTTAGGTCAATTCGATTCTCATACCTAGCTAGCTTACAATATCGTGGGGATGGGGTGGAAGGTAGTGGAGCTGAGAGACATGCATGCTACTCGTGACCTTGGGAAACTAAATCCAAGTGTTTCCTTTGTAGTAGCCTTGAGCACACAATAGGGATCTGGGTACCTATCATGGCTTGACCATTCATTGGTTCCTATAGCACCAACTATGTCTCCTAAGTCTAGGGTGTGAGGTTCTAGGATTATGAGTTCATGCAGGTTCTAGATGACTGCAATTGTTGTTTGGATACCCATTTAAGCTACTACTTAGTTGTTTTGGGTGCATTCATTGGTGGTTGCAATCGATGTGTTGCAATTAGGTGGGACAAGTCATGACCCCCCTCCTTAGGCTTGGCACTAAGATACTCTACCGGTAGCACCACGGCCTTAGATGGGGCCGTGCTACCCTTGTTGAAAGTCATCACTATCTGAACATTGCCAATGATATGGTGAATACGTCGTGAGTCATAGTTGATATTGCAGTGTGCATGTTCCTTGAATGCATGTCCTAGTAGTGATTCCTTACCAACGGTCTTGGTATAGGTATCATGTAGAAGATCATTGGTAGGCTTTCAATCTCAATAGATACCGCCACCTTGCACTTTCCTAGTAGTAGTGAATAAGATTACCCCCCAAATAGGCCAACTTTTACGTTAGTAGGTTGCAATTGGGGTTGAGCAATGAGCGTCCAATGATCATATATAAGGATATTACAATTAGCTCCCTTGTCAATGAGTGCATCAAAGGCATATGTCTTATGGCCAGTGACCGATATGCGTAAGTATGCAAGTGCCATTGCTTCCTCATACTTGTCCCCTATCTCAATGATGGTTTCTACTCTTATGTTTTACAGGTAGATCTAGCTTTGGATGCCCATGTAGTGGGTGAATTGGAGGATAGTACTTCTTGAGGTGACTACCATTAAGAAGCCTATGCTCTCTCCCTCTAGAGTCTTGAGCTCTACATTGCCGGTTTGACTAATGTTATGAACCTTGAAAGGTCCCAATCCTTTGAACTTCATATTTTACTTATGTCCCTTCACTGATTATAGGAGCACTGGGTCACTTTGCTTGAAGTCGTGTTGTTTGACATGCTTGTCAAACCAGGTCTTGCATCTCGCCTTTTTGCAGATCAGTGCATGAGTTGCTAGGAGTTGGGTTTCAAAGAGGCGTTCTAACTCCACCAGGCATTCCGTCCATGCTTCCTTTCCATCCCATCTCTCTTGTAGTGCCACTCTCAAGCTTGGAATGAAGAACTCTACTGGCAGGATTCCTTTGGTCCCATAAGTTAGGTTAAATTGTGTCTGCCCTACTGTCATCTTTTAAGTTGTCATATAGGCCCATAGCACTGCCATGAGCTTATTGTCCCAATTAGTGCATGAGGTGGAGACTATCTTAGTTAGGACATTCACTGGGATCTTATTCATAGATTCCACCTGACCATTAGCTTGAGGGTAATATGGTGAGGATTTCCTATGGATGATCAAGAAGGTGGATAGCAAATGGGCAATCACTTCATTAATGAAGTGTGTGCCTTGGTCACTAACTAGTTTGATGAGGCAGCTAAATTGAGAGATCACCTACTCCCAAAGGAACTTTGTCGTGGTTCTAGCATCATTATTTCTAGTGGTCCAAGCTTTAGCCTATTTCATGAGGTAATGCATAGCCACAATTATGTACTTTGCCTATGATTATTGCACTATGGGACCAATCAGCCCAATGAAGTTGATTCCCCAGTTTTCAAAGGGTTGTCGTACTATTACCAAGATCAACTCCATCTTGTCCTTATGGATGTCTAGAGTCCTTACTCTTTTTCTTTGGCTTTTTGGGATTTTGATCTCTTGCTCCTCGGAGTCCTCAATATTATTGTTATCCTTAGTCTTACTATCTATATCCGAATCATAGGACTCTAACTTGTACTCTTTTTACCTTTACTCTTTCCAACCTTCTTCATGGATTTCTTTCCCTTTACATACTCCATGGACCATCCTACCCTAATGGATAATTTGATCATATTCTTGAATTTTGTATTTCTAAGTCCACCATAGCCATGGTGGATCATAGGTTTTTTGCTAAACCACAAACAAAGGGGAAACAAAGAAAGCAATTCTTAAGTGTGTTCAACATTTTGCTCAATTTATTGTGACAAAGTGCAAACAAAACCACATATTTTTCTACATCTTGATCCTTTGTTTACGTCTTTGCAAACTTTACACCATTTTCCCATCTATTTTGTCCTTTAAAAATCATTCCAAAAATCTTTATTTACATTTGTGTATGTATCCCACACCTCATACTCTATCCACAAAGTTGATTTAAAGATAGCCTTCTTTTTCTTTGGTTTTGCATGAATTGGATACTTAAGTCTCCTTGAATTAAGCTCAAGGTGGTCGCGCGTGTCTACATCCTTGCGGACATGGGCACGATCCCCAAGGAGCAGGTTGGAGATTACTTGACCTTCCCTCTATCATGGGAAGAATAAGAACATCTTAACGGACACTACGATAGGCTCCTGCATGAACAGATGCGATTCATCCCCGACGAGGAGGCTGACGAATTACGCTTAATCGTCATGTTCAGTGAAGTGCTCTGCCGACCGAATCTCGTAGACATAGAGCTACTAAAGCGACTGTCAACATGCCAGAGTCAATTTGAGCAGCGTTGGTGCGAAAGCCGTGTTGTAATGGCCGAACTAGGGGCTCAGATCATGACAGTCTTGGAAGAGCGATTGGCCAAATGGCGGTCTCAAAGAGACCCAACCTACGTGGCACCAACTTCCCTTTGAGTGCTCACTGACATTCGGGGTACGGACTTAGCTGGGACTAGGCTACAGGGCCCTTTGATTGATACGGTTCTCACTGAGGAGGAGTTACATATTGCCAGTAGACTCGGTCAAGGTTCCATGCTACTCAACGTGGCAAAATATCTATCAGTGTTAAGCCAGCTGCCACGAATACTAGATGCGTGTGCCACGCTCCGATACAACCCCGAGTTCTACACTTGGTTCTTATCCTCGTGATGTGACATGGATTCATATATATGTATATAAATAAACACTAATTTTTGTGTCACCATGTATAAACAACATCAACATACACAAGCAATGATAGTCAAGCGCATGGAGAAGAGTCGGGTTTGACAGGCTAAGCTCCTCAGGTTCTCCTCACATCACACTTTTAAAAGTCATGTGACCAGCCCCACCTCCAAGTGAAGGGCATGCAACCCATATTGCTGCCATAGGAGGCCTTGACCAACAACTCTGATGGTGTAGACAGGGTGTAGTCCCTTCCTATACACCTTCTTCCCTTTTTGGTCTATCCTCCCGAGGATGTACCCTGTCCCACTCCACGACAACCAGTCCACGCGACTTAGCATAAACTAATATCCGCTAATGACTGGAGGCAACGCAAACATCAGCATGAGGACCATTCCCCTATAACAAACACCGCATGCCTCACCCCTCCCCTTCTTGTCATATGCGCTTGATAAACCACACTAAAATCCCTTCCATCCAAACAATTGTATCCTGTATCAAGGTCTAACCCTTGGTTCGCACCTTGCAGGGTTCCTTTTTTGGCAAAACGCATGGAGAATCATGGAGAGTTGGCTTGCAAAGACGCTCTTCGCAGAAGGCGGGAGCATGTGGCACGCACCCCTCCACCAGAGCGCTATGTGCCCACCATCAAGTGGTATGCCAAGAAACGGGGCCCTAAGCGACATTGCCCAGGGCGAAGGCCGAAGAACCCTCGAGTCAAGAAAGTCGAGACTCGAAACCCGCAACAGGCCGCAGCACTAGTGGTACGCACTCCCAGCTCCCGCTCGGGCCCCAGACGCTCAAAGGCAGGAAGGGCAGCTCGGGAAAGAGAAGAATTTAATGAACTATTTAAAGATATTCTGGAGACGGTAGCGGGCCGGGATTACACCATTCATGTCCCGGCCGACATGTTCCCTGCTCACCCCCACGGGAGCCCCACACCAGCAGAGCCCCAATCACCCGGCCATCCAGACTCGCCCCGCCTTGTACAAATCGAGTAGCCCATAAGGCATAAAGGGCTTATCAAATGATAACTGGCCATGACTTTTGGTTTTTAAATGGTTAAGTGTTCCCGACTTGTTAAGTGTTGACATGTTCCTGACTTGTATGAACTTATCATATCTGCGTTTAATATATGCTACGCTTTTAGCAAAAGAAAAAGCTAATCAAGCGCAGGTGATAAATGTCTAGTCAACACCATAGAATTCAAATAAGTGATGTCTCCTTGCATTGCACTGGTTTATTATAGTTGCGGCATACACAATGCATATGCTCTCATGAAGCGACAAGTGGATGTAGGATAATACAGGTCCTTATGCGAAAATGTTCAATGCCCAATCACCGCAACACCCACCACAACCCCACAACGAGCCGCGACAAGGCCACGCTGCCGAAAGCACCCTTGCCAACCGCCCACATTGCATGGCTCACAAAACATTCTTGGGCCACGCTCCCTTTCTGGGTCAAGCTCTATAGTTGGCTCACGGCAGTCGTTACCTCAATTGTACCAACATCGCATGTGCCGCAAGGAGGGTTGCAATATCTCAAGTGTATCTCCCCCTTTCGCCAATTGCTTCTCTAACAACGAGGCTAGGGCACCATCATCATTGTACTATTCATTTTCTGAGCCTTCGAAGCTTGACATTTTCCAACCCATTGGAAGGCTGATAGCCTCAACATATTGTAATGGTTGTACTCATGCAAAAAAAAAATAGAGAGAGAAAAGAAAAGAAAAGAAAAGAAAAGAAAAAGAAATGAATGGAAAAATAAGAAGCACCCACGATCACAGCACAACACCTAGGGGTCCTCAAATTAGGTACGTCTGGTGACCTTGGTCGATTGGCTTCGTCCCTAGTCCCCTAGCCCCTTACACTCACCCACAATTGTTCAAGGCACATCAAGGGCAGGACATACCTAGGGAGCTTGTCTCGCCTAGGGTTAGACCTGTCACCCTGACCCACTTGCACAATTTTCTTTTGCACTCTGCCTTAGTACCATTGCAATCAGTGGTGATAAGCACCGCACGATTGGCCATGAAAAGTACACTGTACTCATCAAGCAAGTCCAATAGTTTCTAGCTACTGAAAGTGCAGTGTCTTTGTATTCCATTATGCTACATCGTGCAGTCACAATGCAAAGGATGTCTCATATGCCTTCGCGCGTATTCCTTCTCCACATGGACAACTTTGCTTCATCCACGAATTGATATGAGAAACTAGCCCACGGCCTTCTAACTATGTAATATCTAAGTATGCACGAGCACTCACATAATAATTGCACCAAAGTATATCCACAGTTTGGGTCCTCAAGTGCAGGACAATACTCTAGACTTGCTTCGAGTTCGACCTGTCTCCCAAACTAATCAAAATATGTCTTGTGCACGATGAGAAGCCTAGCACTACCCCTTAAGGAGAGATCACAGGTGAGGTTTTCCAATTGCAGGTATAAGGTGTTGTTTGCTCTTCATCAACGCTCAACTATGATACTTGTCCCTTACCATCCAACAAGCCCGCAAAGAATCGTCATGTGCAGAATCCCCAACAAACCAACACTTGTGCTGGCCATCAATGCAATCCCCAACACAGCCTAGCCCTACCACCAACTCCAACAACGTTCCACCAGCCACCTTGGCCACCAACAGGCCCCCAGGACCTTCTGCCACACCACCACCAACACTCCTCCACGGAAACCACAGGAATCCTTGTCACCCACGTCTTCGGTGCATGCTACAGCCTGCTACCTACGACGGTGAGTGCCATGGGACTGGCACTTGTCTAGGAGGGGGGTAATGTTAACCCCAACACGAAGGAAGCAAAAGGAAGTAGAAAAGACGCAGGGCAAAGGCGGAAAAAAGGTAGCCCGACTGAAGAAAGAAAATGAGAAAATGCCAAAAGCGCAAGGGCAACCTTAAAAGTCCAAGGCAAAGGCAAAAGGGGAAAGGCGCATTTTAAAATAAAAAGGTGCACCCTAAAATCTTGTAAAAGAGCGTCGGGCTCTCACCCGTGCAATTTGTAAATGTAGACGGGCGGTGGAAAGGAAGCTAGGAAGATAGAAGGACAATGGGAAAAAGGGCCTAGGCTATGGTCGACCATGTAAAAAGGGAAAAAGGGGATGACCGCACAAAAGGGATTTAGGGTTTTGTATATAAAGTTGAAAAGTGAATGAGAAGCTCATTCTTGTGTGTGGCCAAAAGTAGCTCTCCTCTTCTTCTTCTTCTTCTTGTTCTTGCTTGCTTGAGCTTGTGCTTGAGAGAGGGAGTGTGAGAGTGTGAGGGAGTGAGTGTGTGAGGGTGAGGGACCGAGGAGGAGAAGCTCTCCATCTTCTCCTCTCTTCTTCTCTTCTCTTCTCTTCTCTTGTCTTGCTCGCGGCAATGGAGCTTGAGGATGGAGCTTGCTTGAAGCTTGCACTTGGATCGTGGAGCCACCGGAGTGTGCGGGAGAGGAGGTAACTCGAACGGCACGGAGGTAAGCTCACTAGACCCATAGATATGGATGGCGCGTCGGCTATGTGAGAGGTAGCCATTAGTGCTCGGCTTGGAACGCTTGAACAATAAGCGGTCCGTGGGTCTTGGCGGTTGAGTGAAAGCTCCCACTGCGTGCGTGCGTGCATGCGTGTGTGCGTATGTGTGCGCATGCGTGTGTGTGCATACACACATGTGCACATGCATGTGTGTGTTGTTGAGACATTTGCAATCACACCTACTTTAGTCCCTTTGTGAGAAGGAGTGAGGGCCCAGGACCAAAATCCCATATGCACAGTAGGAGAAAGTACCACCACTCAATTCCTATAAAGCATTGTACTTGCACTCTTTTTCTAATGCAATGATAGTACTCTTTTCTTTCCAGTAAAGTGTCATGTCACTGTCAATACACAAGATTGTGTTTATGAGTCCAAGTCTCAATCTTGGAACCTAATTCACTTGTGTAACAATTTGTCCTAGTCAGGGTCAATGTCTTCATGAGTTTCTTTTTCCTCTTTCAACCTCCATAGCTTCCGCATCTACCATGCTCTAGATCTCGCGTATTTCACATGGTATCAGAGCTCAGTTGAGCATGTCCCAACTCTCCTTTCACTCCTCTCAACTCCTTTCCATCTCTTCTCAGCTCAGTTTGAGTACTGGACCCTATCTCCAACTTCATTTGCATTCCTACCTTCAATGAAGCTTCCATGGCAGCCATAGACAGCAGCACCCTATCAGTTTGAAGCTTTCATATCTCTCTCCACAGGCCAAATCTCTCTGAATTTCCTTTTGGAGAAGTGTTTCTCTACTTCCAAAGCTCCTTCTTGGCACCTCAATCATTGAGATTGGGCAACTATAGCTTCAGCATTGCCTCTTTTCAGAGTTATTGCCATAACTGTGTCTGTGGACAGCACCTGCCTACCTCTGTTGGAGCAGCCATATCTCATCAACCAGGCCATATCTCTTCGAGCTTTCTCCTCGAGATTTGTTCTTCAGGTCAAGATGCAACTTCTTGGCACAAAAATCAATGAGATTGATGCACACCATGCTTGGTATTTGCATTTTTCCAAATCTGGGCGCAGTTTTGACAGCGACCACTTAAACCAAGCCAAGGCCACTCTAATCTGAAGATTTCAGTAAGTATTAAACCATCAAATCACCAAGGAGGGAAAGCTATGAAGATTTTTTGAAGATCATCAAGTCAAACTCAAGCAAACAAACATCAAATTTCAAACTAGTATCTTGTTATACTTCACTGCCATTGCTTGTGTCTTTTGACACATACAAAGATCAACTCATTCCTGGTTATTCTCAGTCATTTGAAGCTAATTTGCTATTGGTCTCTCAAGTCGAACATGGGCAAAGATTATCCAACTGCCCGTTTCAAAGGAGTCGGGTTTCATACCTGGCAGACCCGCATCAAATTGATCTTGATGAAGAAGGGTCTCTGGGCCATTACCACTAGAAAAGAAAAGAAGACTCATGATGCCAATCTTGTTGTCACTTGGCAAAAGAACGATGATAAGGCTCAAGCCATTATCAAACTGGAGCTAGATGACAGCTATATCCACCATGTGGATAACTGTGAGACCTCGCAAGATACATGGAAGAGACCTGACACCTTGTTCGGTGCACAGTCTAAATCATCAAAGTATGGTCTCCTAATTGAGTTTTTCAGGCTTGAAATGAAGTCCAGCACATCACTTGCCATACATCTAAATTACATGGAAGGACTTCTAACCCAACTTGCAGGAATCAACATTAAAATGGAAGAAGATGTTTGCATCGGTGTTCTACTTAAGAGTTTGCCTCCTGAATATAATAATGTATCAACAACTTTAATCAACATGCCAAATCCTGAACTTGTTGATATCCAGGCATCACTATTAGAGGAGGAAAAGAAGCTAAAAACTAAGGAAGAACCAAGTACCTCTAGAGATGAGCATGCATTATATGTTGGCAACAGGTACAAAGGCAAGAAGGATCAGCTCTTCTGTGACTTCTACAAAAGGACCGGACACACCGAGAAGTTTTGCCACACCAGAAAGAGGTCCCAAAAGGCCTATCTAGTGCAGTCAAAGAAGAAGAAGAAAATGGAGCAAAGGAAGAAGAAGAAAAAGAAGAAGAAGAAGAAGAAGACCACCAGGAGAAGGACAAACCTCATCAGTCCTTCTATTCAGATAGACTTTTTTAGTTTTGTATTTCCTAGCCCTAATGCCTCAAACATAAACTTGTAAACTCCTCAGTTATCCTTGTACTACAGCCTCTGTACACTTTGTGAGGTTCTTGCTACAGCCTCTAGATGTCCATCATGTTTGTGGTACCCACACTTAGCCTTTTCTGTGACAACCTCTGGTGTTTTTGCCATGTTTATGGTGTGCCCACACTTTGCAAGTGTTGCTTTCACTAAAGCCTCTACACACTTTGTACTTTTGGTTGTGATTGAGGAGGGGTGTTGAGATATTTGCAATCACACCTACTTTAGTCCCTTTGTGAGAAGTAGTGAGGGCTCAGGACCAGAATCCCATATGCACAGTAGGAGAAAGTACCACCACTCAATTCCTATAAAGCATTGTACTTGCACTCTTTTTCTAATGCAATAATAGTACTCTTTTCTTTCCAGTAAAGTGTCATGTCACTGTCAATACACGAGATTGTGTTTATGAGTCCAAGTCTCAATCTTGGAGCCTAATTTGCTTGTGTAACAATTTGTCCTAGTCAGGGTCAATGTATTCATGAGTTTCTTTTTCCTCTTTCAACCTCCATAGCTTCCGCATTTGCCATGCTCTAGATCCTGTGTATTTCACATGTGTGTGCATGCACATGCCCATGCATGCATGCACACCCATGTGTGCACTCATGCATATGCATGCACATATATCCATCCTGCCACACATAGTTCATGTATCAAAGCATCGAGGTCATTGTAATATCCCTCCCTCACCCCACATGAACACGGGCTTCAGGGGGGAATTAACTTAAGGCTTTAAACTTTTTTTTTAAACAAAGAAAGAAAAAGAGAACTTACCTGGCCATCCTCATTGATCACCATTGCCACTTCACCCTCACCCATTGATCAGTCTATCAACTCCAACACAATGAAGACCAGTCCAATCTGCACATCAGCCCGATTGACCTCCTTCCTATCCATGCAACCATATGCCCACAACATTGTTGTGTGATAATGATGGAGAAGTGGATAATACCCCCTAAGGCTATAAAAATATTTAAGCACTAAGGCTATTGGCATTGGATTTGGATCACCATGCTACTGACTAACTAACAAATAGTTGGACAAACAGATAGAGGGATTAAGATTGAGATAGGTGGAGAGAGAAAGAGAAAAGAAATAGAAAGGGTGAGCGAGTGAGTGAGTGAGTGAGAGATAGGTAGAGTGAGAGAAAGATAGAGAGAGAGAGAGAGAGAGAGAGAGAGAGTGTGTGTGTGTGTGTGTGTGTGTGTGTGTGTGTGTGTGTGTGTGTGTGTGTGTGTGTGTGATAGAGAGAAAGGTAAGACCTTAATTTTATATTCAAACTTCTGGAGACCCATTGTTCAAATATCAAAGCTTCAGAAGATGGGAGTATTGAGCCAAGCTAGAGGAGTGCTTTGGGTCCAAAGCATCCAACTACAATACAATAACTTCCTAGTTGTAATGCAAACCCAAGTGCTCCCTATAAAGTTTGACTTTCTTTTGCCTAAGAAAATGGTTAGAAGGATAATTAGTCTAGGAAAAGGTTAGACTAGCATGAATAATAGCACAACTCATTTGAATAGCAACTTAGTCCGCATTTACATCGTATAACTAGTAGAGGAATTTTCCTTAACAAGGAACACTAGGGAAAGTGGTATGTATTACTTTATGTGATTGCACTCTAAGGAAGAATAAGTTATTGTGGACTACATCTATTTTTTGCAAAGTATCCAAAGGATACTATTTTGGGTTTTTGACTCTATCTTTTTAAGAGAATGCTTATTATTTTGGGAAAGAGATGGACTTCCTAGCCAAGATAAGTTGGTTGAGTCGTATGGAATATCCAATGTGCTTGTTTAAATTGATGTTATGGAAAAGGAATGTTTTCATAGCTAATGGTGATAGGCCGATTGCCTACTTGTGTATTCCTAAAAGATTAAATGGAATGATTACATTAGACCTCCCCCAAGACTAGTTGCAAAACCCTATACCAAGGGGTTTGGTTTTATCACTTCAAAGAGCTCAAATTGGCCCCGATGGTGAGAGGTTGCTCCATAGGGAGGACATCAAATAGGAGATGGTAAGGGTGCCAAGGGGACTCTGACTGGTAAATTCCTTATGCACCTAGGAATTGCTTAACCCCTACATGACTCAAGATGGACTTCATGAGAGTGTTTATACTAGTTAAGGGTGGAATCTTAGTGGGATTGAACCTTGGGTTGTTGCTTCCATATGATTGGAAGGATAAATTGTAATACTCTTGTATGGGTGGAAGAAGAAATCATAATAAGAAGATTAATAAGTAATTGTTTGGAACTGTTCAACAAAGGATTGTTTTATCTTGTTTGAGTATTATGATACAAATTACATAAACAAACCCAATGACCTAAAGGGTTAATTAAAAAAGCTATCTTTATGTGTTGAAACATAAGTGTAGTGGGTAATTAGAAAACTAAATATGATCCGAAGAGGAAAGTGGGAGGGCAAGATCCCGACGAGTCTATAGGGTGGTCTCGATTAGCCGACAAGGGCTTCTTCAAAGTGCACTAAATAGAAATTATACATTGACCCAATTAGAAAGTTAAGACCATGAATCCATGTTGTTTTAGTATATTAGAGAGAGACTATGCCTTATGGACAAAGGGGTTGACGTGTTGCACTCCCCCTCATTTCTCACTCTCCTTGAACCAAGTGTGAATCTAGTGCAATGCAGATGTTCAAAGACCAATGCCAAATGAACCAATAGTAGGTAACCTTAGTTACTCCAAGAACCGAGATTCATGTCGATCCTTACGGGTTATAGCTAGAACCTTCCATTATGAAGTGGACTCAAGTGAACCTAGGTGACAAACTCTGTAACCCTATGTTATTCTTCAAGGAGTATTGGGCAGCATAATTTAGGAATAACTCTTGATACGCCACTAAAATCATGTCATTGAGGGCTTCTCAATCATGCATGTTACAGTCATGATCTTATCTCAACAAAATTATTATGAGGAGAAAAGTATGATTGGATCATTATCATCTTTTTTCTCATTGCAATAAACATTTAGTCATGAATTCTCTCCTTTGTGGATAACAAAATCCTTTCCAACAAAACCTACATTATACTCATTAGAAATGTTGCATTTTGATCTTACAATTGGGTATTTCCTAGGTTTGCATTTTCACTTCATAACTTTGAAGTTTAGATGCTAAAAACCCCTAAGATTCAAGACAATTTCTTATGACAATGTATATTAATGTGGATCCCCAATACACCTACAAAAGGTGTTAAAATATGCGGGATCTAGAGCATGGCAAATGCAGAAGCTATGGAGGTTGAAAGAGGAAAAGGAAACTCATGAAGACATTAATCCTGACAAGGACAAATTGTTACACAAGTGAATTAGGTTCCAAGATTGAGACTTGGACTCATAAACATAATCTTGTGTATTGATAGTGACATGACACTTTACTGGAAAGAAAACAGTACTATCATTGCATTAGAAAAAGAGTGCAAGTACAATGCTTTATAGGATTTGAGTGGTGGTACTTTCTCCTACTATGCATATGGGATTCAAGTCCTGAGCCCTCATTGCCCCTCACAAAGGGACTAAAGTAGGTGTGATTGCAAATATTTCAACACCCTTCCTCAATCACGACTAGAAGTACAAAGAGTATAGAGGCTTTAGTGAAAGCAAGACCTGCAAAGTGTGGGCACACCATAAACATTGCAAAACACCAGAGGCTGTCGAGAAAAAGGCTAAGTGTGGGTACCACAAACATGATGGACATCCAGAGACTGTAGCAGGGGCCTCACAAAGTGTATAAAGGCTGTAGTACAAGGCTAATTGAGGAGTTTACAAGTTTATGTTTGAGGCATTAGGGCTAGGAAATACAAAACTAAAAAAGTCTATCTGAATAGAAGGACTGATGAGGTTTGTCCTTCTCATGTTGGTCTTCTTCTTCTTCTTCTTCCTTTGCTCCGCTTTCTTCTTCTTCTTTGACTGCAGCTAGATAGGCCTTTTGGGACCTCTTTCTAGCATGGCAGAACTTCTCGATGTGTCTAGCCCTTTTGCAAAAGTCACAGAAGAGCTAATCCTTCTTGCCTTTGTACCTGTTGCCAACATATAATGCATTTTATCAATGGAAGGGCATATTACAGTGTGTCAAGAGACACAAGCAATGATAGTGTGAAAAAACACACTATGTGACAACTCTGTCTGAAACTCGAATCTTCTTAGTTCAGGGTTGCTGCCCTTCCATCTTAATCCAGGTATCCACGTTCTTCTTCTCCTTGATTTGATGCTGGGACAGTAGATCAGAGTGGCAGTGGTTTGTTCCAAGTGACTGGAGAGAGAAAATGATGAGATTTTTTAGTTTCAGTGAGGTTTGTCTATGGCTTTTGAAATAGGGTTTCTGACCCAAGCTTGGTTTCTTACTGTTTTCAGAAGCTATAGTGGATCATCTTCAAAAAAAAATTTATGGAAATGTAGCTCTCTTCAAGCTCTATCAAAGCCCTATGCTAATCGACTAGATCGTTGGTGGATTCAGGCACGCAGGGCAGACAACGGTAGCAGGTGCAGTTTTTGACAAATTTTGTCGTTTTCTACAATGCTGAGACTATAGATTGCTAATGTCATTGAGTTATGGGCCATGAGGAAGCACCATAAGTAGAGGAAGATATTTCTAGAAGAAGGTTCATGAAGATATGCTCTATATTTAGATATCCAGCTCCTCCAAGGTGGGTATGTCCTGTAGGCCACAAATTGAGGTTGTGGCAGCAACTGACAGAAGTGACAATGCTGAGCTTCAGGTAGGGCAATGTCAGAATCTTATGTGATACAGAGAACCATTAGTATCAAGGGAACACTTCTCCAGAAGAAATCTCGTTAAGATTTGGCCGGTGTAGAGGGAGTTATGAGAGCTTCAAGTAGGCCGAGTACTGCTAGTTATGGCTGCCACAAGGTCAAGTGGAGAAGGAGTGGAAGATGAGGACTTGGACTTGTCCTAAGCTAGATTGAGCTCAAGTTGAGCTAGATGAGATTAGAATGAAGGTGGAGAAGCAGTGCCATGCCCAATTAAGCTCTAATACCATGTTAAAATATGCGGGATCTAGAGCATGGCAAATGTGAAAGCTATGGAGGTTGAAAGAGGAAAAGGAAACTCATGAAGACATTAATCCTGACAAGGACAAATTGTTACACAAGTGAATTAGGTTCCAAGATTGAGACTTGGACTCATAAACACAATCTTGTGTATTGACAGTAACATGACACTTTACTAGAAAGAAAAGAGTACTATCATTGCATTAGAAAAAGAGTGCAAGTACAATGCTTTATAGGATTTGAGTGGTGGTACTTTCTCCTACAGTGCATATGGGATTCTGGTCCTGAGCCCTCACTGCCCCTCACAAAGGGACTAAAGTAGGTGTGATCGCAAATATTTCAACAAAAGCCACTTCAATTTCAAGGTTAATATATGATCAACAAGGAAGTTTCATTTCTAGACTTTGTGAAACTTGTATGGCTATATCTTTTGACTCTCCAAGCTTGGCATTGATCCTAGGAATGGGCATGCACTATTGATACTTTATGCTTGAGTTTTGTGGTTAGTGGCAATACCTAATGATCCTTTGAATTTTTTGCCATTTGTCATGGTCTTTCTTGGATCCCTTCATAGACATTGTTGTTTGTGTATATTTTGCCTAGAGTGCACAGAAAGACACGGAGTGCACATGCACACTTTATGGTATTGCCACATGAATGATAGGATAAAGCATGAAGGTCTAAAGGCGTGTGTGTCTATGTGTTTGTGTGTGCATGCACGTGTGCATAAATGTATGTGCATGTGCATTCACATGTGAGTGAAAGTGCATGCACAAATATGAAAATCAATAGATTAAAGTTTCTTAAAAGTCTTGACAATTCAATTGATACAAATCATTATGTTTTCAAATATTCAAGTGTGGCAATTCTGTCACTTTTATAGAACTTTGTAGTCTCTTTTAAATCATGCGCATGCAAGAGATATGGACTATTTTTATGCTTGTACACTAAAAAACAAAAAAGTAGCTTCATGGAAAAAGGTTTGTCTATATAAAACTAACCCAAATTGCGACTTTATTATAAACATTGCATGCACTTTGAAGCAAACTAATATTTTTTCATGTAAATCCTAGTAAATATATGCACAAGCAAACAACTTTGGATATCATCCCTCCAAAGCTATGGGAATTGTTGCTAGCATGCTTCTAGAAAGGATTGAGGCTATTAATTCTAGAACATCTAATGTTTATTTACAAATGTATTAATAATAGGATTACTACAATTATTATTAGCCTCTAGATAAGCGTTGCCCATGGTTTTATTATGATAGATGTTGGAACATGCATCTACATAATTAATCTTGAAAGAATTCTTCAAATTTCAAACATCTACAACTAAAACATAGCATAAATTTAGACTCTTATGCTAGACATGTAATGCATGAGTGAACTTGTTGAATGATCAAGTTAAACTCTCAAGCAACTAGTAGCATAAGTGTTCAAAGAGATTAAGGTTGACTTCAAAAGACAACCGCCACATTAAAAAGCTTTATAGAGCTTGCAAAAAGTCTCAATACAGTTTAATACACTAGTAACATAAAGGCCACATTCATTGCTACTACAATTGTACATTAATCTTAATATGTCTAGTATTTGGCCCACAATCAATTTTGAAAAGTTAATGTGCATGAATATGCAATCTAACTCAAGAAACCTATATAAGTCAATGACATAAAAATCTATTTGCATAAAGTCATCAAACTATTCTAGCTCAAACTTATCAATCTACATCCATAATATTGCATACCTTTCCAAGTATTGTTCAAAGCATGCTCGATAGTTTGGTTAGGTGGGTAGTTAGTAACCACACCTAAATTTTGTATATAATCCATGTAATAAAAGTTTTAAATTTTGTAGTAAAAAGATGATCCAAAGATCTTGTTGATTGCTAAGTTGGCCACAAATTCTTGGTGCTAATCTATCCATTTTCATTGTTAGAATTATTATGCTAAAATAAGATGATTACATATTAGAAATTATAATGCTAGACTCCTAGATAGTTGTGAATTTTTGTGGCATTTAAATGAGGAAGCCAAATCTTGGAGGGCTTTATTTTATATAATTATCGGTCTTATTGTGAGGTGGGTGTACCTACGTTCCTATTTTACCAAACCAACCCTTGTGAGGTGTTCTTGTCAAGAACATCTTACCTATTGATAGTTACCATTCATCTCTTTATTGTTGAAGGTGTAGAAAATAACATTATAACAAGAAGCAAGCATCGTTCATTGTGCCAAGTGTGTGCTTGTATACATTTTCTTCATTATACATATTAGGTCACCCACACATCAAAACATCAATAGATGCTACATACCTTTTGGAATGTTGGTTCTTTGTAGCTACTAGTAGTTCAAATTTGCAAGCCCTCACATCTTAGCTTAGAAACACAACCCCAAAAATTTTATGACATTATGGAAAAAAAAGCATACACACATCTTCCAAGCTAATAAGAGGATGCCTTTAAACTAATGTTACCATACAAGTATTTAATGAATTTATCATGTTAGTCACACTCATGATAGTGCTTTTAAAATAGTGTTATCGTACAAGTATTTAATGAAGTTATCTTGTTAGTCACACTCATGATAGTCATGAAACAATTCAAGTAGCCCATCACCATGTACTCACCAAAATAAGCTTCCAATTTGTGTTGGCTACCACACACACACACACGTGCACACACACACACACCCTTGATACATAAAATAATGAGGGATGTTTAGGGTGATTTTATTCACATTACCATGAGATTTTATCAACACATGCAATTGTCCATGTTGTACTTACATTTAAGAGTATCACCTTCTATTACTTTTAAGTTTAACTTTATATAATGGGATGAGTTTTATAGAACCCCTCAACTAGGCTTAAGGTTAGCATGAAGAATTAAAAGAGCATAAACTTACTCTATTCACTTCATTCCAGAAAGTTAAAGGGAGTCAACGTAGTTGCTAGTTGATATGAGCCTAATTGTTAACATGTATAATACTATCAGAGACACAAACATTCTAACTTTCTTTAACACATTGAGTTTGCACCTTGTAAATGAGAATCCCAAAACAATTTCTAGCCAGAACTTATCAAGAAATTTAGATCCAAATGTAACTTTTTGAGAATTTTTGTAAAACATTTTAACCTTGAAGGACTTGCATCCTAAATCCAAAGGTTAATCTTGAAGCTCAAACTTTTATTAGTTGCTCACACTCACTTGAAATTTTATGAGTTGAAGGAATTACATCCTAAATCCAAAGGTTACACTTGAAGCTCAAACTTTTATTAGTTGCTCACACTCATAATAAAGCTTTATGGATTTAAGATAGAAAGTTGAATTTTACCTGTTTTTCTTCATTACTTTCATTTTCAATCAATATCATGTAAAAAGCCATAAGTTTACATCTATTAAGTTGCTTGTGAAATATCTAGCATAATAAATGAAAGACCAAATGAAGAAAAACTTAATTATGCTAGCATAATAAATGAAAGACCAAATGAAGAAAGTTGAATTTTACTTGTTTTTCTTCATTACTTTCATTTTCAATCAATATCATGTAAAAAGCCATAAGTTTACATCTATTCAATTGCTTGTGAAATATCTAGCATAATAAATGAAAGACCAAATGAAATATCTAGTCATTTATTATGATAGATATTTCACAAGCAACTCAATAGATGTAAACTTATGGCTTTTTACATGATATTGATTGAAAATGAAAGTAAAAATGATTATTCAAGCATTAATATGTGTCCACATCCTCCAACACAAACCATTTCTTTATATGTACTCCTAGTGTGTCGCTTTTATGAGGGATTCGAAACACATTCTATCACCCTCATATCACTACTTCTTGGTTGATATTCTTGATGTGAATGCCTACATTAGAGGATGACTAGCTTGGCAACTAGTCAATTTGTATACTTTTTCATGTTGTAGGCAACAACAATGACTAGTAGAAAAGGTCACCCTTAAAACTCTAAAGAGAAATAACAAGAAAAATACAATCAACTTTGCTAGTTGTTGCATAAGTATCCTTGAGTTATTACATCTCATGGCTTGTTTGAAACTTCTAATAAAGGAGTTCCGTCATTTAAGGATGTATACCTTCAATAATCATGCAAATATAACTACCTTGGAAACTTCCAACACTCTTTCTCAAATGACATGCTTTCTTGAACAAAAGAAAGCTATTATGTTCACTTTTTGGACCCATTTGTGGATCACAATGTGGGTTTGCCCCTATTTAGATATTTTGGCTTAAGTTGTGCACGTTGGAGAGTCATTTGAAAGTACAATAGTTGTTTGGTAATTTTTTCTCTTGAGCAAAGTAAGCTATTTCCTTTTCAAGTTGATTAAGGGACATTGCCACACAAGAAGCTAATGTTAGCATTATCACTTAGTTCATATGAGCATAGAGATACAGTCATATGCAATTGAGTGACATAACACATCAATGGCATAGCCCCACTTTGGGATTGAGACAAAGATCACTCGTACATTTTGCAAGTGATGGAAGAAACTATCGAGTGATTCTTAGGGCATTAAAAGGAGAGATATTCTTATTAATGCATATAGACTCTAGCACTTTCCATGTAGGGCTACATATGGTTTGGCAGTACAGACCTCATGATTGGATTTTTAGAGTTCCCTTGTATTAGACTCTCTATTGTTATATTATGTTGTATCATTGTCCTCTTATATGTCAAGGCCTTATTGCATTTTAGCTCGGTTCTTTTGATTGAGGGGCGGTTATGAATCGAACTTCGCTTTTCTTAGGAAACAGATAAAACATTAATTAAACCTTAATGCACAACGGTTTGGGTCTCATGTTTGGATGCATGATGTATGTTCCTAGGTCTCTAGACCAATGCTTGGGTGGATACTCAAGTTTTAAGGACATTGTGTACAAAGGGTCTTGGGACTAATGCTCGATTTTTGAAAGAGGAGGGCCCTTTGGGTACCTCTACTTTGTAAATCTTTTCCTTATTGGCATTACAAATATATTCTAAGGTTCACCACGAAAAGGAAGAAAGATCATGAGGCTTGATGAGATGATGAGAACATTAGGAGTGAATATTTTTCCATATGAGAGATGGCGCAGAGCCTTTGTCTATTGTGTGGTGTTGGGGAAGGAGAAGCATATTCTATGCACATACGACAATGGCCTTGTTGGGCCAAAACCGATGCCTTGTTGATCTGCCACTGCCATGCTATTTTATCGGTAAACTTGACACTCACAATGCCTTGTAAAAGGCCGTTTGTTCGGTGCAATCGAGGAGGGGCAAATCTTTGCAAAGATTGTGATGAGCAAATCTTAGAACCGAGCGTGACTTATTGGCCGATTGATTGGTCTCCCAATTCCCACACTTGACATTAGTCGCTTTTCTTGATTAACCATAGTGGGTTTTGGCCATCTCTCCTCTTAATTCACCAAGCCTTTCAAATCCATGCTTCCTCCTTGAGCTTTGAAGCACTCTTCAAAGTCATGGAAGGATCAAAACCCTTTGGATTGAGAAGGCTACACCTTTATCTGGAAGTAACCCTCAAAAGTTAAGAGGGTGATGCCCCCGTGGTTTGGAAGACATTTGGACTTGTAATGCTTGTTTAATCAAGAATCTGTGTCCATCCACAAAGTTGACTTAGTAGCGTGTCCCTTTGATGTGTCATTGTGTTGAAACGGTAATGAACTATAGTTTTAAGTTATTGTTTTGTTAGCACTACCCCATAAGTGTATGCTTAGATAATGGTTTGCCTTGCCTGCTAACAATTTAGAAATTAAATTTACCACCGTCTAACTGGCGTGAACAGGAATTGTGGTGCACTCAACTCAACTAGAGGAGAAGTTGGCTATGACTACAACTAATAAGAAGATTGAAGATGAAGTCAAGCAAATGATGATAAGAGTGCAAGAGGATGTACAAAAGGAAATTATAAAGAGAGGAAGAAGATGCACAAGATATGTCACATGCTATCTTTTCTATAGTTAATGAAGCTGCATTGCAAAAGAAGATTGAATCTCGTGCATGTCTAGGACTTCCTGATGGGTGGCATGAAGAAACACAAGAGAAATTAGAGGATGAAGACCACCAAGAATGTTCAGAGTCATACAAGTTAGAAGCCAAACTAAGGCCACTGAAAAATCAAGGGTTCAAATGGCTGACACCATGGCACATTACCAAACAAGGGAGGCACATTACCAAAAAAGGAAATCACCAAGAAACTTTGGAGTTTGAAGAGATACAAGATAAAATCGAAGCACTAAAGCAATCAAAATGTGGATCACGGATGAGCTCAACCAACGCAACTCAAAGCATGACTAGATGAGATCACCAAGATGAAGGTAGCTAGAAAAGAGGCGATTTGGTAAATTATCAAGATGGGAAAACCATTATAGAAGAGTTCAAAAAGCTTAAGCATTAGGGTACTTCACGGTCGTTAATTTATATAGTACCACTTATAACCTTAGTAGTTCGTTTTTATTCATGCCAATGGCACCCCAAAGTGGACTATACATGAAATCTTAAGTTATGTTCTTCTATCCTATGTGCCTTTGAGGCGTCTTAGAGGATGCTAATATCACACGTGCACACGCACGCATGCACTCTCTCTCTCTCTCTCTCTCTCTCTCTCTCTCTCTCTCTCTCTCTCTCTCTCTCTCTCTCTCTCTCTCTCTCTCTCTCTCTCAACAAAAAATGCTCCAACACAAAACCTTATGTGCACTTATTTATCAAACATAAGGTAAAAATAGAAAATTGAGGTGAAATGCAATAAAATGCATATCAAGTAGGACATTTGTAGGACATAAATCTAACAATAGCCATTAAAAGACCAAATATATGACTAGATATAGTTCAGAAAAAAATTGTAAATTTCCATGTAAAAGTTGAAACCTTGACTTTTGTCTCAAGTGATTTGATATCATAAAATGCCAAAGAAAAGAATAGCATCAAGTGATCTTTTGTTCAATATATTATGAAAGTGATGCATAATCCAATACACTAATGACAATTGTTGAGCATGTTTCTAATGTATGGTAGGGGCATTTTTCATGAGCCACCAAAGAATAATGATTGGATCCCCTACAAAATAATAATTAGATCTCTAGCAGGGGATCTCCAAGTGATTTAAAAAATGAGCCCATTATCACGTGTGTTGTCAAGGGCTCAATTTCTTACAAAATACAATGAAAAGGGTTATAAACAAGACTAGGTGAGTGACTCGATGAAGTGTGAAGAAAGCCAGAGATAGAGAGAGAAAAGATGGTAATCCATGCATAATACAACACTATAAGCCCTTCTTAGATGTGCTAAAGTGCAAGGTCCAAATCTCTAACAAAATCCCAACATGGGAGATCACGGGTTATCATCAAATATAAGCTAGTCACTCCACGAATGGAAGAGAGGCTTGAGATAAAGAGAAAATTTGTTAAACAATGCGGATTGAAGTATTATAATTAAAGCTTCAAGCTCAGTTGCATTGAGAGATAACACCAATGTGCTTGATATTATGTCCACAAAAACCTTCATCTGCATATTCGAAGGTTCAAGCTCAGCTATGCTGAGACAGATGTGTGTGCAAGCGCACACGCGTGTGTGTGGCTTTGGTATTTGCTGGCATTGCCCATTAAGTCATATGCCTAGACAATGGTATAGTGGCATGGTGACTTCTTGTTCGGAATCTGCTTAAAGTTTTCTCAAGCTAAGAGGTGAGACTTTTCAGTAAAGTTGTAAATCTTAGGCTGAGCTTATATCATAGTCTTTCCCACCATTTCAAACCTCTCTTTGACAATCCCTTTTGATTCTATAGAATCACTGAGTTTGTCCAGGGGACACGCAGGGTGATGGCAGGTAGAGGAATGAAGTGGGCTCTTAGATAAGTAACCTGGCTATCTCTTCAACAAGAAAGCATAGGGAATCCTCTGATTGAGAAACCAACCTTGGTGAACTCCTTCGGGCATGCACATTAGTTCAAGAAACTTTTTCTTATTTAAGATCCAGCAGTTTCACAAACTTTAAACACCAGGCTCGGCATGCGCAAACTAGGAACCAGCACAAACATGCTTGCAGCCACTTTTGTTACTCCACTATGGAACTGGACTGCATTTGATTTTGTCTATTTCCAACATTTATAGCTGTATTCTGGGGATATGGCCACTCGTGCTTTTCCTGTATCACAACCTCATAAATGCCATGTGTGTGATGTTTCAGCATGGTTGCATCGAGTTGTGACATTAAGTTTTCCAAGAATAGCCCTTACACCTAAGTTTCTGAATCTCAATGCTGTCCATCTCAATGGTTTTGACAAGTTTTAAAATCAGTAGAGCTGTTACTGAACACTGTTCATCAATCTTCCTCAGCAAGTCTTACATGTAACTGTGTTCTCAATATTGCCATATTGGACAATCCATGATGGGCTCTATACTAGTTAAAGGCACTCAAATTCAGAACTATAAAATAACATGGGTGCAATCTTTACACATACTCACATGGCAGAAATTTGAGCAACTTATGCTTTTTAAAAGTTGTGTAACAACAAGGCATTCTTGAACTGCTGACACAGCTGTGTTGGAAACAAAATCATTTAAGGGATAAATACAAACTATACTGTTTTGTGACTGATATATGGCTAAATACAAACTATGGCTGATATATGAGTATGATCTTTCACGCAGTGGTAATGCTCCGCTTGACTGAACACTGATTACAGAACATTGATAACACTTTGACAACTTCAAGATGTAACCGTATGGCAACTCTTTTTTTCGCTGCCATGTTCCCTTGGTTGGGCAAAGATAAACCCCAAAGAACAAGTGTCTCACCAGACCTTTGCATCTGTAGTCTCAACAAAAACCTGTACAAAGTTTCCTCAAGTTGATCAAAATAAGTGCTTACTGGGATGCTGCAGCCAATGAACATGTTTTCAACATTTCTCTCATGCCTTCTTCCAGTCATCAAATCTGATAATCATCAAAAGACTCCTGCAGCTTTTCCCAGCAAGCTTGTCACAGTCATTAAATGATTCCATAATACAGAAAAGCTTTCTGCATTCACGAAAGCTCTGTCAAAACTCGCTGGCATTTGTCCTCCAAAATTTTCACTGCCTCTACAAAAAGAGTTTCTGGAGGTAGTGCCCCAGTAGACTCCACTGTAACTGCCAAAGGGAGGAGAAGACAGCTGAATTCAATGCTTCTAATATATGCACAGACAGCCATATACAGCTACATATAAAAGCAGACACCCATCACTTACATATAAAGTGATCTTTTACACGGCGCAACTGAACTCGCTTGTCCCAGCCCTCTCCAAGCACGCACTCTCTACAGAGTGTACAATCACGAGGGCGGGTCACAACTGCTCTTTTACCCCCTACCAGACAGAACCCAAGTTAAAAGAATCCAACTAAGGCTGCTCATCCACATTCACCCTTCTTTTAGAAGAAAGAACTAACCTTTGGGCAACTCTTCAATATCAAAGACATTAACAGGGCATTTCTCAACTAACTCCTCTGCCAGCTCATCCCAAACCTCTTCCAAAAGAACCACCTGCAGAACAGTGCACAAAATCTGGCTGGACTGTCCAAGAAAAAAGTAATCTAAAACCTTTCTTGAAAACTCATCAAAGGGTACCTCAGGAAGCATTCTATATCTGGCTGTTGCCACCGGAGACCATTTTGCATGGGTTTTTCCCATCCCTTTTACCGCATGGGCTTCCAGCTCAATGCACTACAAAAGTTCAATTAGACATCAATAAATAAACTATCCATGAACCATACTGAAACCACAGCCAAAAGATCCACCAGCTAAAGCCTTCAGCCTAATGTTAATGCCAATGGAGTTCTCCTTCCTATATTACCTGCCCTGGAAATGTATACCCAACCATCAATGGCTCTCAAACCAAATAGCTAAACTTTTACCAACTTTTTAAAAAGTCTCTTTCTTGCAAACATCAGTAAGCCCAGACTCATTTTGTTTAGTATTTCTGAAACATACTACTTCAGCCTCCAATAATCTTATTTCTATGTTATCTGCCTGATTACAACACAGGTAATTCATGTGAAAACTATGAGAGAAAAAAAAGGCATTATCCATTCTCATGAACAATCCTCAGATGATTAATAAGAGCTCACCTGGCCAGGTCTAAGCCTTGCAAGAGTGATGTCTGGATATCGAGGAACAATCGGATCCTTCAAACCAGGTAAAGATTCTTGACTGCAGGAAAAAGATGTGTAAGTTTTTGAGCCTTTGTCAGAGGACAGTTGGTATTCGCTTCCTTCTGGCAGCCATTGCAGCTGTTCAGATTTCACTGTTGCAATCAAACATAAAGAATGATCTTGGAACTTGACATTGACTTATACGATCATAACACAACAGAAAAGAGCTTGTATCCTTTAATTCATTGTTGAAAATGGAGAGAGAGAGAGAGAGAGAGAGAGAGAATGAGTGAGTGAACACAAGACAATGAGCAAGGGTGGGCAGCAGTTCCACACTCAAAAGATGCAAGTGCTAAAACATAGAATGAGAGTACATTAGGTCTTAAGTAAGTTAGACCTATCCCCAACTCAACTAGAGTTAACTTAACTCTAGAACTAACTCTAGAAGTGGTGACACAATTTATTAATGTAGTTGTGTTCACACTACAAACCAAATAACTAAAATATTGTGTTCACACTACAAACCAAATAACTAAAATATTGGGCACAGGCCACAGAATTGGCAAATTCTAACTCCCCCTTGCAATGCCAATGTGGTGGAAGTGCACCAAAGGGTAGCAAGTTCAAGGACTTTCAAAAAGCCTCAAACTTCTCACAAGGAAGTGCTTTGGTAAAAATGTTTGCAACATTCAAAAAGATAAGGTGAAGTTTATAGATAGAAAGTTTGCAAGGACAAATCATGGGGTCAAGGACAAGCCAAACAAAATAAAGGAAAGTACAATTCTAAGAAATGAAGTCATCTTTAGACTCTAATACAAATTCAAAGGGGAAGCGCAAAGGATATCCCAAGTGTCCACACTATGGAAAGATCTCACACCCCGAGAAGAAGTGTTGAAAGAAATACCCTCACTTTCATCCACAAGCGAAGAAAGGAGCTACATAAAAGCCTCTCTCTACCTCTACTTCTCAAACTACGCCAACTATTACTCATGAGTGAATGTTCCTTCACATCCATGAGATGGAGAAGCCTTCTTCAACTATCTCATCTTTAAGAGGCCTTGGCTCATGAATAACACTGCATTGAGTCATATGACTCCTAAAGAAGATTGGCTCCAAGATCTCTGTTTAACCGAGGGTACAATCAAGATAGGTCATGTTTCATCAATAACTGTGGGTACTCCCATTGATTTCTTGAAATCATTGTCACCTACCCAATCTAAGTCAACAATTCTCCATAAGAGCACTTCCAGAACTGTATGTGATACCACAATCAAGAGTTCCCTTCAAGTATTTGAGCACCCGCATCCCATCTTTCCACTAACTTTCTCGTGGTTTGTTTGAGAACCTACTCAAAACACCAACAGCAAAAGGCTTGGTGTCGCATAAGTAGATGAGGCTGCCAACCAACCTCCTATACCTCCCAATGTCTACTAGTGCTGATATATCCTCAATGGATAACTTCACATTAACCTCCATAGGTATAGCTATCTCCTTACACTCAGTCATACCAAATGCTTTTAAGATCTCCCATGCAAACTCCTTTTGAGAGATGAAGATTTTGCCAAGCTCTTACCAAACTCCAATCCCCAAATAATAGTGCAACAAACCGAAGTTTGTCATTTCAAACTCAGAGCTCAAAGCCTTTTGAGTCCGATGAATCATATCTTCATAGTCACCTATAATAAGAATGGCAGCCGCATGATGGCCCGCAGCATTCACAGAGGAACCAAGCACACCAAACTGAGCTTGTTTACACTAATTACTGTTTGATGACTCGTGTCATTCAAGCTCGAGAGCCCCCTTCCATAAAGGAGACTTTACAGCATGATCATTGGCGGAAAGCGATGGTGCTGGAGCTAGAGTCGATTGAAAGGAATGACACTTGGTTTCTCATGCCAAAGCCTCCTCATAAGAAAATCATGGAGTCAAATGGGTCTCCAAGAACAAGTACCACAGTAATGGCACATTGGACAAGCACGAGGCTCACCTTGTTGCTAAAGGTTTTGAACAACACCTAGGCATTGATTTCCATGATAGTTCTACCCCTACAGCTCGGATGGCCACTATTCGCGTAGTTCTTGCCTTGGCAAGCCATAGGAGATGGCTAGTCTATCAATTGGATGTGAAGTCTGCCTTCTTGAATGGAGAGTTGGAGGAGGAGATCTATGTTGAGCAACCTCCCCGCTTTGGTTCTTCTGATGGTAAGGTGTACCAGTTGCAGAAGGCCTTCTATGGCCTTAAGCAAGCTCATTGTGCTTGGAATGAGAAGATTGACTCGTTCCTCTAGGTGAAATTAGGGTATTGGTGTTCCAAATCCAATCCCCAGTTGACTATACACACCTCAAGTGAAGGTCGTGTGTTGTTTGTCCTTTATATGGACAACTTGATTGTGACAAATGACCACACTCAGAAGGTCAAGCAGATGCAGGCAACACTTCATGAGAAGTTTAAGATGACGGATATGGGACTTCTTCACTTCTTTCTACGTCATGAGATCTATCAAACTCCAAGGGGGATCTTTATTTCCCAATAGCAATATGTACAAGAGCTCTTGACTACGTGTGAGATGGAGGGATGCAAGTCTCTTACAACTCCTATGGACCCAAATTGGAAGGCTACCGCTCATTCTAATTCTCCTTTGGCGGATGCTAACCATTATAGGTAGTTGGTTGGCTTCTTAATCTGGCTTCTTAATACTCGTGTTGACTTATGTTATGTTGTAGGTGTGCTAGTCAGGTTCATGAGTAAACCCAAGACAGTGCACTGGCAAGCCCCTCATAGGATTTTGCAGTTCCTACGGGGGACTCCTAATCTTGGAATCTATTATCTTGTTGGTACAGGTACTACGGACTAGGTACTTACAGGTTGGAGTGATTCACATTGGGCCGGTGATGTGGATCATCATAGATCCACAACAAGTTATTATTTTACCTTGGGTGCTACTGCTATTTCCTAGAGTAGCAAGAAGCAACCCACGACTGCCCTCTCTTCAACTGAGGCAGGATATCAGGCAGCATCTTCTACTACATGTGAGACAATGTGGCTTCACAGGCGTCTAGAGGAGCTTGGTTGTCCGTCGACACATCCTATTGTTCTACAATGCGACAATGAGAGTTGCATTGCCTTGGCCAAGCATCCTATGTTTCATGCTCAAACAAAGCATATTGAGATCCAGTACCATTTCATTCGGAAGAAGATTCTGGACAAGACCATTTCCCTAGTCTATTGCAAGACAAAGGACAATCTTGCAGACTTGTTTACCAAGGTGCTTCCCCGTGCTTTACTTCGATAGCACTTCAAATCCCTTAGCCTTCTATCGTATCTAGGATCCGAGAGGGGATGTTAGAGTTGGACATTCCCTGGATAGGTAGGAGCAGTAGGAGCAACTAATTAGCACGAGATAGATGCATGAGTGCCATGTGGCAACTAATGTGGTACAATCGGCCAATTGCAACGATCGGCTAGTTTACAGCAATTGGACAGTAGTCAGTTGCATTTAATGCAGACGACCTACATTACTTTTTGTGTTCTTCCTAGCCTATTTATAGGCCCTGATTTCAGTAATCTTCCTCGGTTGATTTTCACATATTTCAAGCTGCAGACCATGAAGACTGCTCTTGGGGCTAACAAAGACTGAGGTCTTCGAGGAGGAGACATACGCAGATATTCCCTCTACACCCGTGTATATTTCTGCATCCTTACACAACATTCCTCACTACAATTTTTTTGTGTTTCACTCTCTTTCTCCCTCTCTCTCTTTTCTGTTCACTCTGTCTTGGTCATTCGCTTCTGCATTGCTTCACTCTAACATCTTATTGGTCATGTGACCAGAGGCACCGCTATCCAATACCCATGAGTCAATGGTAGATATTTCTTGTGCCGAGGAACACACTTCCTCAATGAACACCATAAATAACTCCAACTCTGCTTTAACCGTATTAGTTGTCTCCTTTTCTTTAGTCTTCATGCTACTCTCCTTTTCATCTATCTTCTTGACACAACAATCTGCAATTGCATGTCCTTTCTTCTTGCAATAGAAGCACTCTCCTTGAAACTTTTTCTTACCACCCTTTTCTTTTTATCGCCATTGGTAAAGGACCACCTTTGCCTTTCACATTGGCGGAGAATGTAACATCTCCACAGCCGCTACCTTCTCGAGCTTTAAGCTACAACAACTCCTCCATTAGTAGTACATAAAATTCCTCAAACGTCAAAGCTTGGGGTCTCACCTAAGTATTTAGGGTAGTTATCGATCCATCAAGCTTTGATGGACAAATCTGAAGACACCTCTAAGCTAGCTCTTCACTAGTCTTTTGTATCCTAACACCAACCATCTAGTCGCGCAAATTCTTGATTCGAGTGATGAATGCTTCAGTCGTCTCTCCTCACTAAACTTCCCTACTGCAAGTTAATCCTCCAAGTTCTAAATCCTTGTTTGATTTTGCATTTCGTACTAACTCCTTGGTACATTCAAAGCCTCTAATGCCTTGGTTATATGCTAAATCAAGGTAAAAACATTGTCGAAACAGCTTGTAACTAAGGCGCACAATGCATTTGCATTCATTCATTTCCAAGCTCATAGAAGATCTGCATTTGGAGGAATCATAACACTCAAATTTGATGGATCTAGGGTGGGTCGCGGTTCTGGGTCAATCCCCAACACCGTCTCTAAAAGCTCATAAAAATCAAGGATAATTGTGATTTTAAACTTCCATAAAGTATAGTTTGTACCATCTAACTTGCCTTGACTAAGGGTTGGTGGTCGAATCCTCAATGTTTGAAATTTTGATACAACACCATCACCACACTTGATATGCCAACACCGCTACCTGATACAACAAACATCATCTCTCCTCTTCACTGTTAAAGCCCTTGCCTCTCCCGTACTCTTTACTCCTTAGAGCCCCAAGACTCTAATACCATGTAAAAATTACAGGGCACAACGGACAAAATCTGAGCAAGAAGTACATGTTAGCCTGCTCTAGTTCAGTGTCAGTCTGTCATCTCCTGGTTGTGAGCTCCTGTCAGAGTCTGGCAGGAGACAGAGGAGCTCTGTCAGATTAGTTATAGCTGTTTTTTGTGGCAGTCAGCCTTTAGAGGCTGCTTGTTGGTGCAGTCGGCCAGTTTTCTGGCCAAGTCGGCCAGCTTTTTGGCCAGTCGGCCAGATTTATGGTGGGGGGGCTATATATAGCAGCCCCCCTCATCAGCCATACACATTGTTTTTTTAGGTTCAGTGCAGTCTCTCTCCTCTCCCACTCCGGCATCGGTTCTGCCCTTGTTTCCAGCCTGATCTGGTGCCCTCACTAACGCTTCGGGCTGCGTGCAGGGACTGATCAGTCCATTTCAGAGTATTCAGCATCCATTTCAGTCAGTGCAGATCTTCTTCCTTCATTCTCTGCTTTCTCTCTGTCTCTCCTCTATGTTCATGTTTTCTTCTTCCGTTGCGCACTCTCACATGGTATCATCGCCTAACTGAGAGCACGGAGGATCTTCCCCGACAGAGAGACACCATCCCCTTCTGCTGCTGCTGTCGATTCCTTCCCCACAGCCAAGGCGGCTCCAACTCCTGCGTTTGCTGCAGGCAGCTGTTTCTGAGGCTGCCACGTCATCAACACTCCTCTCCTGGGTGCATTTTCTGCCCGGTGGCCATCTCTACAGCTAGGCGATACTACTCCAGGCTGCGTTTTGCTGTTCTGGAGGCTGTTCCACCTTTTGTGGGCCCTTTTCTCGCTAGCGGCAATCTCCCAGGCTTTGACTTGTGTTTGGCGGTTTCTGTCTAGGTGATCTTCATCAGACATCATTGCGTTTTGCAGCTCCAGGTGTTTGTTGGCCTCCATAGTTTGCGTTTTGGTGGTTGGTGACCCTTCTGCTGGTCATCCTTCGGCATCGGCAAAGATTTTGTGGTGTGTTTGGTGTTTGCAGATTTGGAAGATGTCTCATCAGTTTTCAGGCTTTGACGACTCCGAGGATGAACTTCTTTCACATTATTCCTCTGAGCGGAGACGGGATTCTCAGGAGTTTCGTGACGGGAGGAGTCTCCTCGCACCCGTCCTTCAATCCATGCATCTCAGAAGGTTTCATCGCTGAAGACTTCTTCAGATGTCCGGATGCCTTCCTTGATTCCCTCGATACAGGTGCCCATACTTCCTTCCTTTCCGAAGGAAGACAAGTTGGACGGTTCCAACTATTCCCTCTAGTCGTGCAAGGTGGAGTGCATCCTCGATACATTCGACCTATGGGAGCTTGTTTCTTCACCCATCGACCGGCCCCCCCGTGGATTCGTCCGATGGAAGTTCTATGGACCGTGCAGCCTTGTGGGATCGGCTCAACTCTAGAGCCCGTTCCTTTCTCTTTATGAGTCTTCACGACTCGGTTCTTGTTCATGTTCACAGGTTACAGACAGCAGCGGCAGTGTGGAAGAAGCTTGCGTCTTTGTACTAGCATAAGACGTTCGCCCACAAGATTTCTTTGGAGAAGAAGTTGCAAATGCTCAGTCTTGATGATTCTTCTTCCATGAAGGAGCACATCACGAAGATGGAGGACATGCGAGGCGAGCTAGCCTCTCTTGGTCGGGTGATTTCATCCGAGGATATGGCGATGATTCTCTTGACTCAGCTGCCGTCTCCCCGATATGATGTTTTCTACACCAGCCTCATCACCTTGAGGACCCGCGAGAAACTTCTATGGGAGGAACTTTCCCCGCTTGTCTTGGAGCATGACGAGCGTCTCAAAGAGGTGGGTGCCAGTGGCTCCACCAAGGCTTTTACTGCCGGTATCAGTGGCGGCAAGAAGAAGAAGCAACAAAAGGCGAAGGCCAAGGACAAGAAGGCAGAGGACAAGGAGGAGGAGGACAAGAAGGATGCGAAGGAGAAGAAGCCCAAGTGCCTACACTGTGCGAAGGGCACTCATCCCGAGGAGAAGTGTTGGCGAAAGTACCCCCATCTGAAGCCCAAGGAGAAGGACTCCAAGGCGGCCCCAACCACGACAGAGTCTGCTTTTGTGCATGTCTTTGTTGAGGAGGATACAGCCCTAGCTTCTACCACTTAGGACAAGCCTTGGCTCGTGGACAGCGGAGCATCTTCTCATATGACCTTCAGACAGGATTGGCTTCAAGATCTTCGTTCGAGAGGGGGCACTGTCACCATTGGTGACAACTCTACAGTTCCTGTTCACGGCGTGGGGACTTTACCTATGTTTTCTGATAGGCGGTCTTCTTCCACCAAAGTTCTTTATGTACCTGATTTGGGTTTTAACCTATTGTCTGTGCATGATCTTACTCAGCTAGGTACCCGAGTCATTTTTACACAGGATGCAGTCACAGTGGAGGATGCTTCTACAGGTGATGCTCTTTGGATAGGTACACAGAAGGGTGGGCTCTACCAGCTCACAGCCTTGGCTGCGAGGGCCTCCCACGAGCTTGGGCTGCTTTGGCATGCTCGTTATGGGCATCTGAATCTTGATTCTATTCGACGGGCTTCACGGAGGAAGATGGTGGAGGGACTTCCCGATTTCCCTCCTCTCCACACCTTATGCCCCAGCTGCTTGAGGGGCAAGCAGCATTGGCAGCCTCACCCACAGGTTGCTTCCAGGAGGGCTTCTCCACTTGAGTTGGTTCACACTGACCTTTGCGGACCCATGGGCACGGCCTCCCTTGGGAAGGCCAAGTATTTGATGCTGATTGTGGATGATTTCAATCGTCATGTGTGGCCTTATTTTTTGGAGTACAAGAGTGAGGCGTACTCCCGTTTCTGTGAGTGGAAGGTTTTTGTGGAGACTCAAACAACTTCCAAAGTTCGTGGTGTCCGAGCTGATCACGGTGGCGAATTCACTTCTCACCTTTTCTCTCAGTTTTACAGGGATCACGGCATTCGGGTGGAGTATTCCCATCCGAATACACCATCAGAGAATGGTGTTGTAGAACGTGCGAATCAGACTATGGTGGAGATGGCCCGATCCATGCTGGAGCATCGAAGTCTTCCTCATTTCCTTTGGGGTGAGACGGTGGCTACAACGGTGCATATTCGCAACCGCTCTCCGACTTCGGTATTGCAGGACACGACTCCCTATGAGGCTTTCTTTGGGAGGAAGCTTTCGTGTCCCACTTTCGCATCTTTGGCTGTGCTGCTTTTGTCCATATGGACAAGAAGAAGAGGAAGTCGAAGCTCGCCTCTAAGTCGCGACAGCTTATCTTCGTGGGCTATAGCATGACCACGAAGGGATATCGGCTCTACGACCCAACTACACGAAAGATTGAGGTGAGCAGGGATGTGATCTTCGATGAGGGTTCGGCCTCCGAGGATCCGATTGATGGATCTCTTCCAAGTGCTTCTTCGACATCGACAGACCCTCTCCCCCCTTCTCTCCCTTCCCTTCCTTCCAGGATACCTCTGGGCACCCCTCCTTCTTCGGCTCTTCCCCCCCCCCATTCCTCCTCCTACTTCGGCTTCTCCTCCCCCTTTGGCGGAAGTGACTCCTTCTTCACCCCTTCAACCTCCCTTTCGGAGTCTTCTAGGGATCCACAGTCATACGATGGAGAGCCTTCTTCAGATGAGGAGGATCTACCTTACCCTGGTATGGGGGAGTCCCTTTCTGAGACAGGTGCTTTACAGGTTCCGGAGGCTACTCGATCTCCCTCGCAACAGCAGGAGTCTCTTAGGATTCCTTTGTGGTATCGTCGGCTTATGCAAGATTCAGGTGTTACTCACTTTCCTGCTTCTTCTACAGGTCCACGCAGATCAGCCCGCTTACAGGCCCAGCAGGATAGTTCACTTTGTGTGAACTATGCTCTTATGTCACAGATTCTTCAGGATTCTGAGCCTTCCACAGTGGAGGAGGCTCTTGCACAGGATATTTGGCGACAGGCTATGCAAGCAGAGCTCGATTCCATCGAGCGGAAGCATACTTGGGAGCTTGTTCCGCGTCCCAAGAAACGGAAGGTGATAGGTGTGAAATGGGTCTTTAAGACCAAGTATCTTGCAGATGGCTCCTTGGACAAGCATAAAGCTAGGCTTGTTGCCAAGGGTTTTGCAAAGCGAGCAGGTTTGGATTACTTTGAGACTTTTGCTCCTACCGCTCGGATGTCTACCATTCGAGTTATTTTGGCTCTTGCCGCTCACCACCGTTGGCCTGTTTATCAGATGGATGTCAAGTCATCCTTTCTGAATGGCGTCCTTGAAGAGGAGATCTATGTTTCACAGCCTCCCGGTTTTCTTGTGCAAGGGAAGGAGGATCATGTCTACAGGCTGCAGATGGCCCTTTATGGCCTGAAGCAGACTCCTCGTGCTTGGTACCAACGGATTGACCGCTTCTTTCTTCAAAGTGATTTTTAGCGCTCCGATCATGACCCCAACCTTTACTTTACAGTTGCGGGTTCTCTTTGTGTTTTGCATTTCTTGTATGTCGATGATCTTATTATTACAGGGAGCAACACTCCGCCGGTGGAGCATACTGGGTCTATTTTGCGACAGGAGTTTGACATGACGGATCTAGGGATCCTTCACTTCTTTCTAGGCCTGGAGATCTATCAGATGGCACAGGGCATCTTTATCTCGCAGCACCGTTACATCTCCCAGCTTCTTTTGGAGTTTGGTATGGCCGCGAGTCGGCCTATTTCATGCCCCATGGACCCTGAGTCCAAACTTTTGACAGATGGAGTTCCCCTTTCTGATGCCACCCGTTACAGGTGCCTTGTTGGTTCACTTATATGGCTTCTTCACACTCGGCCTGATATCTCTTTTGTGGTGGCTTTGTTGTCTTCTTTTATGAAGACTCCTACTCAGGACCACTGGAGGGCTACCTTGCGTGTTCTTCGGTATTTACAGGGGACTCGATCCTACGGGATCATGTATGGAGATGTTTCTGGATGGAGTGATTCTGACCGGGCAGGTGATGTGGATTCGTGACGATCCACTACAGGTTATGCTTTCACCCTTGGCTCTGGTCTCTTGGAGTAGCAAGAAGCAGCCTACCGCGGCACTTTCTTCTACAGAGGCCAAGTATCGGGCCTTATGTTCGACCGCTATGGAGGCCGTTTGGCTCCGTCACTTGATGGCAAAGATTGGCTTTTCCCCGACAGGTCCTACGGAGCTGCGCGTGGACAACCAGAGTGCCCTTGCTCTGGCAAAGAACCCGGTGTTTCATGCGCGCACGAAGCACATCGAGGTTCAGTACCACTACGTTCGAGAGCGGATCGTGGATTCGAAGCTGGCGGTGGCCTATTGTCCCACCGCGGACAATGCGGCTGATCTCTTCACGAAGCCTTTACCTCAGGCTTCTTTGCTTCATCACATGCGGTTGTTAGGTCTTCAGACCCTCCTAGGATCTGAGAGGGGGTGTTAACCTGCTCTAGTTCAGTGTCAATCTGTCATCTCCTGATTGTGAGCTCCTGTCAGAGTCTGGCAGGAGACAGAGGAGCTCTGTCAGATTAGTTATAGCTGTTTTTTGTGGCAGTCAGCCTTTAGAGGCTGCTTGTTGGTGCAGTCAGCCAGTTTGGCCAAGTCGGCCAGTTTTCTGGCCAAGTTGGCCAGTTTTTTGGCCAGTCGGCCAGCTTTTTGGCCAGTCGATCAGATTTATGGCTAGGGGGCTATATATAGCAGCCCCCCTCATCAGCCATACACGTTGTTTTTTTAGGTTCAGCGCAGTCTCTCTCCTCTCCCACTCCGGCATCGGTTCTGCCCTTGTTTCCAGCCCGATTTGGTGCCCTCACTGACGCTTCGGGCTGCGTGCAGGGACTGATCAGTCCATTTCAGAGTATTCAGCATCCATTTCAATCAGTGCAGATCTTCTTCCTTCATTCTCTGCTTTCTCTCTGTCTCTCCTCTGTGTTCGTGTTTTCTTCTTCCGTTGCGCACTCTCACAGTACAGAACACTACTTTAATTTCAAATGAACTGATACAAAGATGGCTCTGTTCACCCGTGGGCTTCCATTATGAAGCTTAGACAACGATCCGAATAAATGATAGGCAAAGAGCTTAAGGATAGCTGAAAGAAGTTTGATTGGGCGAAAGATAGATTGGTGATGGCTTTGGAGGGGTCTTCCTTTTATAGCCTGGGAATTTAGGCTAGTCAACCTATCCGACCATATTATGAACCTTTCCTAGTCGGCCTTACAACTTAGAGCACCATGGATCATTGGTGGTAGCTTACAAAGGTGGGAGATTGAGCATATCTAAGAGACCTCTTGTTGCATCGGGCTTTCATCTAGAGAGGACGTCTTACTCTTTGGCTCGAGCCTCGCATTCTTCACGTCAACAGTGGCACTCATCCTACCACCCTGAAATTTGTTTCATCACCTTTGTTCTTCCGCCGCATCCAATATTTGAGGGGATGCAAGATATCATGTGTCAGGTCTGGTCATCTCCTACTTGTAGCCTCATCAGTCTAAGTCAAACAAGGACACTTCTGATGGAGGTGGCACTAGTGCATTTCTTCTTTGGCACATTGGCCACATTAGTTAGTGTGCACACTAATTAGGTCGATTGTATTTTGGGCCTCTACATCAAGTCAGCCAGTTTTGGTTCTTCTTGGCTATATGTACCCAGCCCACACTCGATTGCATTCATCTTATTGTGATCTCGCCCTTCTCCATCATCATCTTCATCTTCTACCTCCATTCAACGCCCACACTAACACCTACAGTTGAGTGTTGGGGCTAACTGTTGCAACCTTGTATCATTCAATCATCAGTCACTTTAAACCTTCTCTCACCTGTATCTCTTTCAATCTCCTTTACTATTCACTCCATGTTCACTTTCCTTTCCATTGCACAATCCCACAAAACCCACCCAAGTAGTGATCACCCTCTCACTATTGAGAGGCCTTCAGATGGTCTCAAGATGAATGCTTGCTAAATCGAAGTCATTATTTGAAGAATTTGAAGCTACGAAGAGCTTGAAATGATTCAACCTTTGTTCCATTCACCCTATGGCAGCAAAGCTCCCCTGAAGCTAAGAGATTGTCCACCATAAAGATTCATTTGACCTTGTAGAAAAGAATCCTTCGTGAAGCACTACCACCTCCATGCATAATGAATCCATCTCAACATGTGTCACCTACACTTGCAACATGCACTTTTCATATTAAGCCTCCATGGTAAAGTAACCTTGTACTACTAATCTGAAGACACAATGAAAGTTTTGGAATCCTCCAACATTGACAAAAGCTTAAATGTTGTGATATAAAGATTAGGAATCGAAGGTGGGAGCCCTAACCCGATGTGTGATCATGTATGGGTACTGAATGCTTGGTCTAACCATGAGTCCACAATCTGAGCTCTTATACAAAACAGTAACATATTATGTGTACATTTTTCACCTTCATCTATCAACCTTTGGTCTACACTTCTTTGCCCAATAATCTAGACGGCTCTAATACCAACTATAAGACCATTGTCTTCCAAATGCACAACTCAAAGAAAATAAAAGAAACCAAAGACAGATGTGACCCTCTGATCATAAACATTACACAGCAGTAATATGGATGTATACAAGGGTAAAAGCTGCCAACAATGAATCCTTGCTGCACTCCAGCCCAAGTGCAATCCTACAATCTCACATGATCCAAATCCTCAAAGATGCCTTGCTGCCTGACATATCCTTGGACAGTCACAATCAACCTTCACCCAAACTCATGCAGCCATGACCACTCCTGCACAGACTCCTTGAACCAGTTGGACAATTGCCCCATCTAGCACTTCCCATCTGTTGTATGCTCAATAGAAGACGACCTTAATCCTTGCCCACACTATAGGTATGATTAACTGACACGGAACACAATCACATGTTTGCTCAATCCGATTGATGACCACGAAGTGGACTCACCTTTAATAGGCTCACGTCACCACATTCAACATGTCTGTCTACCTGACCGGTCAGTCAGTCTGATTTTCATGCCAGCAAACCACCTACTTGTTGTTCGACTACCCTGACCCTTGATCTGGCCTGCCTGACTTGCCATATCATCAGGTGCACTACAAAACACCAGACCACAATGGAAATAAAGAGTCCCTTTTCTTTTCTTTTTGAAGGGGGGGCATTAGATTGCACCTATGCTACAAATCTGCAATAGGTACAACAGAAATCCTAAAATTCAGCGAGAGAGTTACAAAATTCAAACCAAACTTGGGATGGATCAATTTAAGAAGTGACATTGAAAAGAAAGCACTGTCCCAGATTCAAATAAAATACAACACCCACTTTGCCTCACTTTTTGTCCCTATACTTAAAAAGGAGCAAAACATACAGATGGATAACAAACAAAAGCCCTAATTTGCCACCAATGACACTTTCTGAGATACAACAAGACAAAAGCTGTCTACCATTTCCATAGTGGCTGTCTTATGATTATTCCGGATGCCAAAGAGCTGACTTAACTATAAAAATTGCTGATATGACACTGATATGACAAGATGAAGTATTTGCACTTCTTAAGTTGTAAAATTTGAAAATCATATCCTGCTGCCAGCTAAAGGAAGCAAGTTCCTATCTATTAGTTATAGTTTAATTACTAATTACTAAAAAAAGTATCCTGCATCTCTTAATGCACCTCTCAATGTGCACAGTGATGTAAATGCACATACCAGTGGCATTCTTCAAGCGTCCATCTTGCCTTGAGCAAGTAACATCCAACTTGAAAACAATAGTGTTCTTCTCATTGGCTAAGTCATTCTCTGCAGAGACACAAGAGCTCACCTTGGAAAAAGAACTAAGCAAATACTTCATGCATGACTTGAACTTTCAAATCTGTTGATCAATCATGAATGGCATTCATACCTGACTTGTATTCGAAAAGGCGAGGATCAACCTTGATGGGGACTAGACCTAAACGGTGAGCAAACACTTCATCTTGAATCACCGAAGTATTGTTTGCCATAAATACTTTTTCAATTGCCATGGTAGGCACCTAGACATAGAATATTGATGGTATTGTACCAAAAAGATGAACCAGATACAAACACACTATCTTGCCCAACTGTGAATTTGAATTCTCCAAGGATGCATATATTGGAAATAATACAAATTTGTGAAAGATCACCCAAATCATAAACCCACGTGCAAACAACAATCAATCAAAGGGATATATATTTAGTACAGAATACCAAAGCACAAGCAAGACACAAGAGACTAATGTGATTTCTATATTGGTGAATGCAAACCTTATCTCAAATAAAGTGGACAAACATATAATCAAGCTTTGTGAATGCAGAACTTAACAAATAATTAAAGATGTGCCTTCCATGTGTAAAATCTGCTGGCAAGCACAACTATTCCACCAACTCATAGCCACTGATCAATTAGGAATGTGCATGAAGTTCTTGAAAAACTCCAATCCCTCAAACATAGTAGAACAAAAGCAATGCATAGATCTAAAACTGTCAAAAGCCTTAGAAGTTAGAATGCTCAAAAACTCAAAACATCAAATGCATTTGAGAATAAAAGGATTTAACATATATGCTAAGTAGAACCCATTCTGAATGGGTTCTATCTTCAGATCAAGGCCTTTCAAATGGAAGTTGTTTGTCTTGCAGTCACTTTTTGACAGGAAGCAATTACAGTTATAATCTGACTTCTGCTGCACAGAAATGCTACACAAAGTACAGCCCCAACCTCGAGTTTGACAGGCACATCAAACTTGCACAGAAGGGTTATCAAATCAGCAATGAAGCCCTTTTATGAGGACCTTGAAATGTTCATTACAAGTAGGACGTTCAGTGTTACATCAGCAAAAAGACCATTCAGTACCCTAAGCACAGCCGTGGAAAACACTGAAGCCTCTGCTAAAACCACAAAATAAGAGCAGACATCCAATTTCATACATCTATGTCAAGTAAATTTCATCACAGTTCTTATATTGAGGTGTACAAACACCTTGTGCATTTTGACAGTTCAATGGAGGCACCCAGATATTCTCACTTCTCACAAAGCTCATGAATACTAATCTTCATTGCTGCAAAACATGACTAACCTCAGCAATTAAAATTCGCCGAAATGCATTGGCTATGGCAGCATCAATTCCAACCATGTCAAACTCTATGTCATCATCATCCAAGGAGATAACTTCCACACAAAAATTCTTGCAGAATTCTTCCAACCGGAGGCTATTGTCAACTCCAAATAATGCATAAGCACCCGAGTACTGCAGGGTTTCAGTCTGCACTTCTACAGAAAATTGACTTAATTTGCAAATCAGAAAAAATATATTAACATCCAGCCATCTTTTAAAACTGTGCATAAATAGTTTAACATGTGAGTCCTGTTATGTTGGAAATGCAAAGAATGGAGAGAGGATGGGCATGATATCTTCAGCCTGTCCTGTGGTTTTGCCATATGGGATGGACACCACACCCGGAACGCTTTGACATCAATCAATAGCAATCCAAACAGCACGTATTGTCAAAACGTCACCAGATGAGTAACTGGAGTTCAGCAGCCTCAATTAGGGAGCATACATGTAACAAAGTGAGCGATACGGAGATGACCTCGAGTGATAACAAACTGATACAAAACTGAGTCTAATCACATCAAAAATGCGACCGTGCATGATTGATTGATGATCTCAAGCTGTTTCCAAATAATATAGCCTTACAGGATGCTATTATGCAACACTTTTTAGTTTATTATCGTGCTGAGATGCTTTATACATGTTCGTGTGCAGGCACTGAGATGTATTCGCTTCGGTATCAAAAGGTGCAAAAAATAGTGCAATTCTTATATGGATACTGAGCATATTCGTGTGCTGTGCAGGCACTGAGATGCATTTGCAAAAAATGATGCAATTCATTGTGGATACTGGCCGCCAAAACGGGTGTCGGAGAGCTGCATTTGAGAGACATAGATAGGTCTTACATAGGAAGGGGCGTCTGCGGCACAGACCACGCGAGTCCTCTGAAGCTCGAGGTGAGGAGGAAGCTGGCCCTTGGGAACATCAGGCATGTCCAATGCAGACTTGCGCGCCATGGCCTCCCTCTGCGTCTTCGTCCCTTATGCCAGCTGAAGACCCAATAGCCCAGTAGTGCTAGTCTCTAGAGGCTTGGAGAGACAAACCTTAGGCGTGAGGACTGGGATGTTACAACCTTCCTCTCCTGTTTTCCTCTCCCCCTCTTTCTCTCTCTCTCTCTCTCCTCTTTTTTCCCTTTTTCTTCTTCTCTGTCTCTCTTCATTCTCTCTTTAAATTTATTTCTTTTTTTAAAAAAAAATTATCTTCCTCTCTATAATTCTCTCTTTGTATTTATATTTCCTCTTCTTTTTCTCTTTCTCCTTATCTTCTCTCCCCACTTTTCTTCTCTTCTTTTCTCTCCTCTCTTCCTTCTCTCTCCTCTCTTTTTTTATTTTTTTCTTCTCTCTCATTTCTTCTTCTTCTTCTTTTTCCCTTCTCCCCTCTCTCTCAAAGTTTCTAATTTGTTAATCTTCTCTCTCTATAATTCTCTCTTAGTGTTTATATTCTCTCTCTTCTTCTGCTTCTTTTTCCCTTCCCCCCTCTCTCTCAAAGTTTCTAATTTGTTCTTTTTCCCTTCCCCCCTCTCTCTCAAAGTTTCTAATTTGTTAGTCTTCTCTCTCTATAATTCTCTCTTAGTGTTCATATTCTCTCTCTTCTTCTTCTTCTTCTTCTTCTTCTAATTTGTGTACTCTCGTGCAATGAAATTACGTTGATCAAGAGTGTACCAATCTCTTGCCAACTGCTCTTTTTCCACGAGGGATATAAATGCTTGAATCATATGCATTTTAAAGTCTTCACAATCAATAAATTGATGATTCTATCAATTGATATAGTGCCACCATATGTGGACAAATGCTTCCAAGTGGAGTGAAGCAAATATAAATTTTGATCATCCGTGCGGGGGTAACTATTGAAGTAAGACTCTAATTTGGAGATCCATTCTTCCAAGTTTGACGGTGATGGAGATTGCCTATTGTACTTAGTGAGAAGGATATTGTCACGAATATCATGAGAGCCTTGTTGCCCATGGAAACCTTGCTGTACATAGATATCATGATGGGCATGCATGCCTTGCTATCCATACATACCATGTTGTGCATTTATCCCATGCTACCCATTATAGCCATGTTTCCCATTATTGGCATGTTGACCATTAATACCATATTGTCCATGATGGGGCTGAGCCATATAAGTTTCATTGGGACTCCGAGGGAGAGTAGCAAAGCTTCTACTAATGGTGAGTGAGGGTCTCACTAGAGGGTTGGCTACAGGGACGATGGGGGAACTTCGTCATGAGCATGAGAGGGTTCGTTGACTTACATGGTAGACATTTTTACTTAAGTAATTAGTATGAGATGAGATGCATTGGAAAGGAAGCATTGGACATTTTCATGAGATGCAAGGATGAAACAAGAGCTTGGGTAGAGCTTATCTTGGTAGTCTAGTGACTCACTGGCTGCTACTTACCATTTTTACAATGGCTTAGTATCCACTTGGGATTAATCCAAAGCATACAAGATTATGAAAGAGTTAATGTCAATAAAAGCAATTGATTTAGAGTTAATCATGATGCATTGGAAAGCAAACGGTTCATGGATTTCAAGTGGGTACATGCATACAATGAAAGATTGAACTAATAAATCATATACAATCGTAATCTCTCTAACAAAAGGAACTAAGCAAAGCAAGTGGATTAAGATAGATAAAACATGATCCATGTCACTAAATTGATTGCTTTTTACACATTCTCTATTTAATAAATTCATGTCAATAAATTAATGACTCACTTTTCTTTAAGTGTTGATGATGATCTAGCATGGCCATGAGACCATTTAGAGACCAGTATTCCTAGTGCATCACTTAAATGAGTGATCAGAGCACTGTGATGGGGATATCTGGTATAGGCAGTACAAGTTATGAAGGGAAAAAGAAGTGTTTGCCAAGTGTAAGAGTGTACATCAAGAACCAAGGAGTTACACATAAATGAAGATGGATTGAGTTCTAAGAAGAGGAAGTGCGTAAGCATTGTGTATATGTATTTATGTGTGCATCCAAGGACGCCTGGGAATGTTTACTTATGTGTAAGGAGCATTACATTCATTGGGGGTCATCCTCTCCCCTATAAGTCAAGGTTTAAGGTCTTTTCTTTCATTAAGAAAGATGAGAGAGGGAATTCTCTCACTAAGGAAAACGAGAGACGTGATCCTCTGGAAGTGAGGAGAGAAGTGATTTTCTCTTTCTAAGGTCTAAAATGACACAAGATTTTGTGTGGAATTCAATCTTAAGGTTGAGGCCCAATGCAATCTAATAAACTCTCCTTATCTATGACTCAAGGTGGTTGCATGGACCACAAGTTAAGAGTATAGTTTAAAAAACTTTTTTTTTTTTGGAAAATCTATTTTTAAAATATCTCGCAATAGAAAAATGATCTCTAAAAACGGGCCACGTGGGTTATTGAAAACAGTGAGATCTACAACTTTCGTGTTTGACGTTTTTTCATCCAAATAACGCACAAAGAGATATCTCGAAATTAGTGCTCCAGAGTGGAACAACCACATCTTGCATGAAGATCAACTCAACTCTCTCTCCAAGAAGAGAAGCTCTTGAAAGCCTATAAAAGATGAGGCTCTCCTTTGGTATAAGGAGGAGGTGAAGGAAGCATCACTTCACATGTATCCAAGAGGAGAAGAGAAGGTGCAAGTGTTGTGGAATCCCTGCTGAAATCAAGTGCTGCAAAAGCTCTGCTGAAATCAAGTTCCAAGAGGAGAAGAGAAGGTGCAAGTGCTGCAGAAGCTTTGTTGAAATCAAGCACCAAAAGGAGAGCCCTATACATATTAAGTAGGAGAGAAGGAGACTCAAGAAGGATCAAAAGGTGCCAACTTCCAAGTTGTGCAAGTGTTAGTTGGTTGTATACCGTGCAAGGAACCGTGATCTTGTTTCCAAGATCTACAAGTAAGAACTTGCTTATGTGTATAACTCCACAAGGGGGGAGGGGGGGGGACTGGCCCATCTTCCAGTCCCTAATGTGTTGCCAATTTCTCTACCTCTCTCTCTACCTCTCTCTTTTCTCTCATCTATTCTCCCTCTGTGCCAACATAATATTCGCCATATATATTTTAAGTATATAAGAAAGTCAAGCGTGTATCTCGGATTCTATAACAATCCATCATGACATCACTTTCTCCATCAAGCAAGTCTGGTTGATTAAAGCACTCCAATGGATGGAGCCTTCAATTATTCAATGCTTCCTCCGATGGTAGGGGCTCTTGTGCTTATACCCAAGCTCAATCTTCAATAGTGGAAAGCTTTAAAGGGGGCTTTCATGGTAGCCCACAAGAAATCCTTACATGTTGAGCTCCATGCCTTCAATCTAGGTAAGAGGGGCAAAAAGGGCTGAAGGATTCCTCGAGGGCTGAGCTTTCAGGGGTTATGACCTGCTTTGAGAGCTTGGACTGGGCTGAAGGATCCCTCGAGGGCTGAACTTCCAGGGGTTATGACGTGCTTTGAGCTTTAATGGTTGTTTAGGGCAAGATATAGTAGTGAATTGAAGTTTGCAAGAGGTGAATGCTCAAATGTTGAGAAATGAGGGTCAAGACATGGTCAAGGAGGTGAAGGAGGACTACCAATGCCATGGGAAAGCACCAGTAAGGCTGAGTGGAGCTGGAAATGGATAACTAGAGTAGGAAACAATAGCATAAAATGTACTGCAAATTGTGAATTGTTCCCTGGGGTGAATGCCTGGCAGCAACCTTTCACAAGGGTGCTCCGCTTGGTCTTGGGGGAGTAGAGAAGACTCCTATAGTCTCAGCTTGGTATATTCAGGGCTGCTCTAAGGAGAGAAGAGAGAATGACAAGAAAGAGGAGAAAAAGAAGGAGGAAGTCATGGAAGCTAAAGATAAAGGTGAATTGTATATTATTGATAATAATTGGATGTTCTAAATTAGGTCTCTTACACCTTATATACCCTTGTCAATGTGATTGGGTGTCTAACCTCTAGTTTCCATGTATCTCGCTCATTACACCTTCCCTCTCTCTCTCTCTCTCTCTCTCTCTCTCTCTCTCTCTCTCTCTCTCTCTCTCTCTCTCAAAGCATGTGAAAAACTATCTCAAAAAATTTTTAATGACACAAAGGCTTTTGAAAATATTTAATTGAAAGGACAATAAATTTTTTAAAAGGCTTTAAAAATATTTAATTAAAAGAGAAGAGAAAATAGAAAAAAGGGAGAAAAGTTTAAATTAACAAGTTTTCTTTCATCTTTCCTCCCCTCTCTCCCCCTCTTTCTCTTTCTCTCTTCTTATTTTTCTTTTCCTTTCTCTTTCTCTCTCTCCCTCTCCTTTTTTTCTTCTCTTTGTATCTTTCTCTCACTTTTTTGTTCTCTCTCTCTCTCTCTCTCTCTCTCTCTCTCTCTCTCTCTCTCTCTCTCAAAACTATGTAAAAAAAGGTTTAATTTTGAAAAGACTTTTCTTTTTTCTTTTTTCCCCCCTGTTGGGAGCTCACACTCAATCACCAAGACCCACGGACCGCTTATTGTCCAAGTGTTTCGAGCGAGCACTAATGGCTACCTCTCACATATCCGACGTGCTATCCCTTTCTACAAGTGTAGTGAGCTTACCTTGATACCCAATTAAGTTGCCTCCTCTCTCAAGCACTCTGATAGCTCCACGATTCGTGATGCAAGCTCAAGTATCCTCAAATCTCTTCCTCTAAGCTCCATCCTCCATAGCCACATGCGAGACGAGAGGAGAAGAGAATAGAATAAGAAGAGAGGAGATGGTGGAGGGCTTCACCTCCAAGATCCCTCACCCTCACACACTCACACTCCCTCCCTTAAGCACTCACAAGCAAGCAAGCAAGAGAAGAAAAGAAGAGAAGAAGAAGAGTCTCTTTTTGCCACACACCAAAGAATGAGCTCTCATTCGCTCTTTGAACTTTATATACATGCCCTAAAATCCCATGGACATCCATCCCCTTTTTTTACATGACCGCGGCCATTGTGGCAAGGTCTTTTTTTTCATTCCCTTCTACTTGTCCTATTTCTTTAGTTTATGCATGTCTATCCTTTTACAATTTGTAGAGGATAGAGCCTTGCACTCTTTTACAAAAATTTTGGGGCGTCTTTCACTTAAAAGATGCTCTTTTGCCTTTAGCTTGATTGTAGAGGCATTCTTGTACCCTTCCTTGTTCTCAATCTTGCGTCTTCCATTGCCTCCGTATTTTACTTCTTTTTCTTCCGTATCAAGCTAGGGTTAACATTACCCCCCCCCCCCCCCCTTCGAGTATAATGTCAGTTCCATGGCACTAATGTGGAGTGGTAGAAAGGTGGAATGGGTGTAGTCGGGGTGGCTTTTTTGAGTGTGTATACAAGCCCTTGTGGAGATTGATGTTGGATGGACCTACCCTTGAAATTGAAGATAAAGTTGGGGTGGGTCCCTCTCTGGTGCTGGCCGTGAGGGAATTTGTCCTTTGAAATTGAATACCATGTTGGATGGATCCCTATGTGGAGAGAGGTTGATGGACGGATTACACTGTTCCAAATGAGCTTCTTCATTCACTTTTTGACTGGGGCTGCCTTGGTCTGTTGCTATCTTGTTTCGCCTGCATGGTGACATTGTCTCATGAGATGACCCCGTTCTTAAGTGGGTGTTGGTCCTAGGGTACGTGCGAGTTTTTGTTGGTGAAGGTTTGATGAGAAAGGGTAGATGTGTGAGTCGATGATGATGGGGTCGTAGAGGGATTGGGCTTGGGAAGAAACGGATCACCCGATTAAGGTGGTGGAGGCTGGGAGCGCATTGCATGGATGATGGGGCCTCTGAAGCTAGGGTTTGGAGCCTTGTTTGTACTTGAAAAGAAAAGAAGGTGCACTACTCAAGGGTGTGCTTGGTTGGTCGTGTGGTGCATTGTGCTTGTGCCTGTGGGATTGGAAGGTGGGTCAAACAACCTGGGTGTTGCCCCACACTTGAGGACCTAGTTTGTGCATAAGGGAGGTGCGATGTAGGTAGCTTAGGGTGACAGGTCTAGAGTGTTACCTCCCTAGGTATGTCCTGCCCTTGATGTGCCCTAAGCATGACGTGGGGAATCAAAATGAGGCTAGGGGGTAGGGACAGAGTCGCTGGTCGATCGAGGCCACTGAACACACCTAACTTGAAAACCCCTAGGTGCAGGGACTGTGGCCTACATGGGGTAGACTGCTATTCGTTGTGATTTCCTAGTGTTTCATCTTTGCTTTCTTTTCTTTCTTACTTTCTTGTTCCTCTTTTTTTTTTTAAATTACATAGGCAAGACGAGAGCTAAGCTTTGTCGTCCAAGTGGGGTGGAGAAGGGGGACTAAGAGACTTATTTAGGAATTGCCGACTCTGCAAGTACCCCTTGAGGTTCAAGAGGACTTTTTTGTGGTGGTAGAGAGAAATGGATGATTGCAACGCATAAAGTGGCTATTATTCATATTTTCTAGAATGGATAAACAAAACGAGGGGATAAAAGTGGCACACATTATTAGCCATGACGCAGCTGTCTATGGCATTGGGATCAAAGAAAAGGGGTGGAAGGTTGCGTTCTTGCTGGGTGGGTTTTTGCTTAAGTAGGATCCTAAGTAGCCTAAGCTAATTACAGGTAGTAATGAATGCGGGGTCAAGGCAGGAGGATAATTCCAAGGCAGGAGGATAATTCATCTACAAAAGGGACTATAAAGTCACCTAGATTTTTGGGGGTGAAGTGAAGGGTCTCCTTTGGCGTGGTACAATTTGCATTGTAGATCATGGGAAAGTCGTACTGGTCATGGACATTGGGGTCAAAATTGACTCCCATTTTGCGGGGGTATGGCATGAATATTGGATTATTGCACTCGAATGGGAGGGTGTTGCAAAAAACCACCCAAGTGTCTATGTTTATGTCACAGAGACGCCTTCTCCATGTAGGCTGGCACTCGTAGCCTGTCGGCTCTGATCTCGGGACCTCAAAATTTTTGTCCTGCCAAAATTCTGCATCCTTTGTGCCCTAGAGGGGTTCTGCTGTCTCTTTGTCAGCATTTTTCCCCGAGCCTGTTGCCAATGTTGGTGACCTCTTCCACCACCTTGACCGACAAAACCCTACGCAAGTTTAGCGGGGAACTAGAAGTTTAATTTGAAGGGGTTTTTGGAGGTTTTCTGTTGTTCCCAGATCACCAATTTGGCGTGGAAGCTTACTGGGACAGTATCTTGGCTCAGTGGAATAGGCGCGGGTGGTACTTGTATGGGTTTGGCCTTTAGCCTTCTTCTTGTGTCCTCCACCATCTGCTTCCTTTTTTCCTTGAGTGTAGCTCTTCTTTCTACGGAGGTGTCCACTTGTTGGTGGTTGTCTGGCTATGGTGGGGAGGGAGTCTGTGGGACTAACTTCTCTTCATGAAGTCCCATCTCGAAGTTCAATCCAGTCTCTTCCTCGTGTTGGGTTTCCTGTTGCCCCCCTTCAGCGAGCCCTAATGCATCCACCTCTTGTGGGGTCAGGCCTGCTTGCAATAGATACTTTCCTTGTTATTCAGGACTTAGGCGGACTCCTACTAGTGGCACTGGTATCTGCAGTCTTGCCTTCAGGGCCCTGCGTACAATCCCAAGCTTCTTCTTAATCGTCTCAATGGCCTCCCCTTTCTCTGTCTAAGTAACATCAAGTAGCATATTGAGGAAGGTGTGTTGCTAGGCCTCGAAACTCATCTGGACAGCCGTTGCTTTGCTTTCTGCCAATGTTTTATCTTTCTCCACTTGAGCTAGAAGGTGTGCCAAGGTTTTAACTCTTTTTTCATTCTAGTTGGCCCATTCTTCTGCTCTTCTTTTCATGTCTTTTAGGCTTTCCCCCTACCTCTGAGCTAGCACTGTCAGTCTTCGTTCTTGATCTTCCATTTCTCCCCTTAGCTTCTGCTGCTCTTCTTGTGTTGCCGAGACTGCCTCTTGGGTCAAATTTTCCACCTCTCTTTCGTACATGCGTACTCTTTCCTCCCTCAACTCCTCCAGTTCTTCTATGGCTTTAGTGATCTTCTCCATTTCAGCTTGCAGATCTTCATAGAGCCCCACAATCTCTTCATTGTGCAATCATAGGCATTGTATGGCCTCGATTTCTTTGTCCAATCATGCATGCCATTCAACCTTTGTCTCTTCTTTAGCCTATAGCTGCTCCTTCAACTCATTAACTTCCCTTTGGGCCATGGCTATTTGGCATGTTTTCTCCAACTGGGATGTAGCCATGGCCTCTTTTTTAGCTTCTAGCTTTGATATTGCGATTTTTTTCTCCTCCTTGGCTTTCTCTAGTTGAGAGAGAAGCTCCTTGATATATTCATTGTATTCTACAGGTGGCCTCTCTATTGTAGGGACGGAGGTTGTGGAGGTTGCCTCTTGTGCCTGGTGAGGTGGCAACCTGCTTGGTGTTTTATCCACTCCTCCTCCTTCCTACCCTTGCCCCAAGGCTTCCCTAATGATGGCAGTAAGGACCCCACCAAATCCAATGGTTGAGGCCTTTGAAGATGAAGCTTTCATTTTAGCCTTGGTGGCAGGGGATTCTCCTTCAGTGATCTATCCTCCTATTTCCAAAGCCTTTGCCAAGGTCTCGATGGTATTTCTCACAAAATTGTTGAGGTTCACCTCATCTAACGACTATGCTGCAATGCTCTCTAACAAGGGGACATTAATGCAGCCCATGATGGTATTATACCTTTGACTAGAAAACAATGCGTGCACCGTCTTGGCTTGGAGTTGGATTTCGGGATCTAGAATATCTGCCAAGCTGATACCATTGTTGGTGTGGACCTTCACCTTGTCCATTCCTAGCAAGGCATATACATCTATCTTCGGCTTTCTCTCTACTTTGTTTGCCAAGCCCAATGCTTTTTCTACCAACTCAGAGGTCAATTCAATCTGCACCCGACGAGTTTCCTCTCCCTCACGCTCAGTATGGTGCCGTGGTTCCTGTGGGAAGTCCACAAGAACTCTGCACAATGGATGTAGTCTGCCCCCTAGCCTACTGCTTCCATGTATTTTTGCAGATTGCATTGCTCAATGATCTGCCTCACAGCCCGTTCTTCGATGGCCACGTATTATAGGTTGAGAAGATATATCAGAACTTAAATTGGTTAAAGGCTCGTGTTTTCACTCAAAGACCATATTTTGCATGTTCTTCTTTTGAAAAATGCAATTTGCGAGCCTTTTCTTGGCCTACCATGATGGGTGCCCATATTCACCATTAGTGTTATTCAGACTAGTCACAAGCAAAAGGAAACTACATATTTACTGAACTAAATTGCTTGAGTGTAGAAGTCGACTTTTCCTCCAATTAGTCTATTGATTTCAAATTTTATTGACATTTTCCACACTCACAAGTTGTGTCATCCTACCATTGAGGTTCCAATGTGTGCTTTTCCTTTATTATTTTCCTTATGTGTTTGGTTTGATTCACCTGACCTCCTCCCCCTTCTAAATTGAGAAGCATCCTTCTGAGGATTAAAGGGTTAGAGGATGAAGGGCCTTCAACACATCATCTTTAGTTTTTTACTTTCGCATGAGCCAAGCATAGAAAATTGGATTATATTCTAAATTAGCATAGTTGTCCATGTCGAAAGGGTGTATGCCCACATGCGCAATGTAAGTGAGGACATCAAGCAAGAAGCCATTGGAGTCCACTCAGCTAGTAATATGCAGCTCTTCCTCTGTGAGGATGTGATCTAAACAGGGATGCCCCTTAATGTGTTCTTTCAAGGGTCGATTACAGATGATAGTCAACACCCTATAGGAAATTGGAGCTACATATGTTGGATCGTATTCCGATGCCTTAATTGCGTGTTATTGCTCAGCATTGGTCATTATTTGGCATTCCTCTAACTCCCATTGCAATCGAAGAGCGTATCATTTGCGTAAGAAAGAAAAGTTGTTGTCAGCTAGTTGTTTCAACTTCTCGATTTCCTAGCCTATAGCCATGATTCTGTTTGTGGGAGCTTTCACTCAACCGCCAAGACCCACGGACCGCTTATTGATTCAAGCTATTCCAAGCCGAGCACTAATGGCTACCTCTCACATAGCCGACGCGCCATCCATATCTACGGGTGTAGTGAGCTTACCTCCGTGCCGGTTGAGTTACCTCCTCTCCCGCACACTCCGGTAGCTCCACGATCCAAGTGTGAGCTTCAAGCAAGCTCCATCCTGAAGCTCCACGCTCCAAGCTCCATTGCCGCGAGCAAGACAAGAGAAGAGAGGAGAAGAGAAGAAGAGAGGAGAAGATGGAGAGCTTCTCCTCCTCGGTCCCTCACCCTCACACACTCACTCCCTCACACTCTCACACTCCCTCTCTCAAGCACAAGCTCAAGCAAGCAAGAACAAGAAGAAGAAGAAGAAGAGGAGAGCCACTTTTGGCCACATACAAGAATGAGCTTCTCATTCACTTTTCAACTTTATATACAAAACCCTAAATCCCTTTTGGACGGTCATCCCCTTTTCCCCTTTTTACATGGCCGGCCGTAGCCTAGGCCCTTTTTCCCATTGTCCTTCTATCTTCCTAGCTTCCTTTCCACCGCCCATCTACATTTACAAATTACACGGGTGAGAGCCCGGCACTCTTTTACAAGATTTCAGGGTGCGCCTTTTTATTTTAAAATGCGCCTTTCCCCTTTTGCCTTTGCCTTGGACTTTTAAGGTTGCCCTTGCGCTTTTGGCCTTTTCTCCTTTTCTTTCTTCAGTCGGGCTACCTTTTTTCCCCCTTTGCCCTGTGTCTTCTCCACTTCTTTTTGCTTTCTTCGTGTTGGGGTTAACATTATCCCCCTCCTAGACGAGTGCCAGTCCCATGGCACTCACCGTCGTAGGTAGCAGGCTGTAGCATGCACCGAAGACGTGGGTGACAAGGACGCCTGTGGTTTCCGTGGAGAAGTGTTGGTGGTGGTGTGGTAGAAGGTCCTGGGGGCCTGCTGGCGGCCAAGGTGGCTGGTGGAAGGTTGTTGGAGTTGGCGGTAGGGCTATTTTGTGTTGGGGATTGCATTGATGGCCAGCACAAGTGGTAGTTTGTTGGGGATTCTGCACATGACGATTCTTTGCGGGCTTGTCGGATGGTAAGGGATAAGTAGTCAAAGTTTGATGAAGAGCGAACAACACCTTATACCTGCAATTGGAAAACCTCGCATGTGGTCTCTCCTTAAGGGGTAGTGCTAGTCTTCTTATCGTGCACAAGACATATTTGGATTAGTTTGGGAGACAGGTCAAACTCTAAGCAAGCCTGGAGTATTGTCCTGCACTTGAGGACCCAAACCGTGTATAGGTTATAGTGTGAATATTAAGTGTGTACACATGCATGTTTAGGTATTACTTAGTTAGAAGACTATTGGCCTAGTTCCTTGTATAGCAATCAATGAAGCAAGGGGCTAAGTTGATGGAAAAATTTGTTGATGAAGACAGGGAGTACACTTGAAGATTGCTTGAGACATCATTATGGTCTTGGCAAGGCCACGTAGCATAATTGAGCTCCTTGATGTCTAGCTCTTGGTAGCTAGTAACTACTTGTAGTGCTTGAAAAGTATGGTGTACTTTTCCGTTGTCTTTCATGCCTTGCTTACCACTGTTGATTGTAATGGCATTGAGATGAGTGCAAAAGAATTGTGCAAGTGGTTCAGGGTGACATGTCTAACCGTAGGTGAGGCGAGCTCCCGAGGTATGTCTTGCCCTTGATGTGCCCTGAATAATTGTGGGGGATGTACAAAGGGCTAGGGGATTAGGGACGGAGCCAGCTGACCAAGGTCACTAGACGTACCTAATTTGAGGACCCCTAGGTGCGGTGTTGTGATTGTGTGTGTGTTTTTCTTTTTCTTTTCTTTTCTTTTTTCTTTTTTTTTCTTTTTCTTTTTCTTTCTCGTTTTTTTTTTTGTGGTGAAAAAATGAATACAATCAATGCCATACTTTGAGGCTGTTAGCCTTTCATTTGGATTTAGAAATGTTGGGATCCAAAGGCTATGAAGGATGGATATTACAGAGATGATTGTGTCACCAGCCTTGATGCTAGAGGAACTGTTGTTGAGATGAAGAGATACACTTGAGATTTTTCAAACCTCCTTGCGACACACTCAATGTTGGTACAAGTGAGGTAACGACTGTCGTGAGCCAACTATAGAGTTTTACCCAGAAAGAGAGCGTGTCCCATGAATGTGCTTTGGACCATGCAATGGGGGCGGTTGGCAAGGGTGCTTTCGACAGCGTGGCTTTGCCACTGCTCGTTGTGGGGTTGTTGGTGTTGCGGTGATTGGGCATTGAACATTTTCGCACAAGGACCTGTATTATCCTGCATCCGCTTGTCGCTTCATGAGAGTACATGCATTGTGTATGCCGCAACGATAATAAACCAGTGCAATGTAAGGAGTCATCACTTATTTGAATTCTATGGTGTTGACTAGACATTTATCACCTGTGCTTGATTAGCTTTTTCTTTTGCTAAAGGCGTAAAATATATTAAACGCAGATATGAAAAGTTCATACAAGTCGGGAACATGTCAACACTTAACAAGTCGGGAACACTTAACCATTTAAAAACAAAAAGTTATGGCCTGTTATCATTTGATAAGCCCTTTATGCATCATGGGCTACTCGATTTGTATGAGGCGGGGCGAGTCTGGGTGGCCGGGTGATTGGGGCTCTGCTGGTGTGGGGCTCCCGTGGGGGTGAGCAGGGAACATGTCGGCCGAGATATGAATGGTGTAATCCCGGCCCGCTACCGTCTCCAGAATATCTTTAAATAGTTCATTAAATTCTTCTCTTTTCTGGACTACCCTTTCTGCCTTTGAGCGTTTGGGGCCCGAGCGGGAGCTGGGAGTGCGTACCACTAGTGCTGCCACCTGTTGTGTGTTTTGAGTCTCGACTTTCTTGACTCGAGGATTCTTCGGCCTTCGCCCTGGGCAGTGTCGCTTCGGGCCTCGCTTCTTGGCATACCTCTTAATGGTGGGCACATAGCGCTCCGATGGAGGGGCGCGTGCCACATGCTCCCGCCTTCTCCGAAGAGCGTCTTTGCATGCTAGATCTCCATGACTCTCCATATGTCTGCCGCAAAAGGAAACCTGCAAGATGCAATCCAAGGGTTTAGACCTTGATACAGGATACAACTGTTTGCATGGAAGGGATTTTAGTGTGGTTTATGAAGCGCTTATGACGAGAAGGGGAGGGGTGAGGCATGCAGTGTTTGTTGTAGAGGGATGGCCCCCATGATGATGTTCATTTTGCCTCCAGTCATTAGCAGATATTGGCTTATGCTAAGTTGTGTGGACTGGTTGTGATGGAGTGGGATAGGGCACATCCTCGAAAGGATAGACCAAAAAGGGAAGAAGGTGTATAGAAAGAGACTCCACCCTGTCTACACCATCAGAGTTGTTGGTCAAGGCTTCCTATGGAGCTAATGTGGGTTGCATGCCCTTCACTTGGAGGTGGGGCTGGTCACATGACTTTCAAAAGTGTGATGAGAGGAGGACCTGAAGAGCTTAGCCTGTCCAACCTGACTCTTCTCCCTGCGCTTGACTATCATTGCTTGTGTGTGTTGATATTGTTTATACATGGTGACACAAAAATCAGTGTTTATTTATATACATATCTATGAATCCATGTCACATTACGAGGATAAGAACCAAGTGTAGAACTCGGGGTTGTACCGGAGCGTGGCACACGCATCTAGTATTCGTGGCAGTTGACTTAATACTGATAGATATTTTGCCACGTCGAGTAGCATGGAACCTTGACCGAGTCTACTGGTAATATGTAACTCCTCCTCAGTGAAAACCTTATCAATTAAAGGGCCCTGAAGCCTAGTCCCAGCTAAGTCCGTACCCCAAATGTCAGTGAGTACTCGAAGGGAAGTTGGTGCCACATAGGTTGGGTCCCTTTGGGATTGCCATTTGGCCAATTGCTCCTCAGAGACTGTCATGATCTGAGCCCCTAGTTCGGCCATTACAACGCGGCTTTCGCACCAACGCTGCTCAAATTGACTCTGGCCTGCTGACAGTCGCTTTAGTAGCTCTATGTCTACGAGATTCCGTCGGTAGAGCACTTCATTGAATGTGACGGTTAAGCGTAGTTCGTCAGCCTCCTCGTCAGGGATGAGTCGTATCTGTTCATGCAGGAGCCTATCGTAGTGCCCGTTAAGATGTTCTTGTTCTTCCCATGATAAAGGAAAGGTCAAGTAATCTCCAAGCTGCTCCTTGGGGATCGTGCCCACGTCCGCAAGGACGTAGACACGCGCGACCACTTTGAGCTTAGCCTCCAACTCAGTTAAGCATTCTGCGACACTTCTATGTTCAACGAGGGCTTGCTCGGTTGCTATCTCATGCAAAGTTCTAAGAGTTCCTTAGGCTTTAGCATGGCTGGGGGCACAGGCCTAGATGAGCAAGATTGGTCCACACTAGGTTTTCTTATGCTCTTGGGGTTCTCATGTTTCTCATGAGGTTTTGCTGTTATTTTGTCATGGTTCTTCTCGGATGTGACTAGTATAGATTTGTCACCCTGTTGTGACAGCATTGTATCCACTCTTAATTGATCAATGTGAGTTCTATTGTTAGTGGATAGAGTGTTGCAAGCAACTGTTGATGGCAACGGTTGCTTTGGTTTCTCAGAACACACGGATGTGTCTGGGGTTTCACCGCTATTAGGAGAGGCATCAGTGGGTTCATTGGTGGATGGACTCGATGCTTTATTCATCAGCTCTCCAGTGCCCTTCGTCTCAATGTTCTTTGGGTTCACAACCACCTGCATCTGTTGCTGTTTTCTCTGCTTTCTCCTCTTTTTCTTGGTCAATGAAGGTGCCTCTCTCAACAACTCAGGACCCTGGGCTATATCGACCGTTGATTTGCTTGGTCAGGCCTCAGCATTTCCCTTCTCTAGTGTGTCCTTATGGGACATAGCCGTGGTTTGCTGAATAGCCTTGCCCGGTTGTGAGGGCACAACTGTCGCCCTTTTCGGAGAGTCTAGCTTTTCAACCAACTCCCCTGCGTTTAACTCCCCTGTCCTAGGCTTTAGGCACTTTGAAAGTGCTGGAGTTGTTGAGGGATTTGGTTGCGACACCTCCTCCACAGGTAAACTACTAAGGACACGTTCCACAAGGGGCATTGTCACAGCCAAGGGCTGTGATTGCTGTGATCCCAGATTGGAAGTAGTAGCAACTAGTTCAGTGGGCTGGCTACCCTTGGTGGATTGTGGTGTCAAGTACCTAGGGCGATCAGAAGTGGTTGTGTCTTTCGTTGGCCTTTGAGCACTCATTTGTGTAGATCGAACATGAGCTGATCTAGTCGCATTAGGTGGCTCAGGCATATCCTTGGGTCAAGAGCTACAGATGGCATCATGTCCCACCTCTTTGACGATTGGAAGCTTAGATGGAGATAGAGATTGGAATTGAGCAGTCGCCCTTGACAACTGCTGTGGTGCTTCCTGTGTCTGTTTGGGAGAAGAGGGCATAGGAGATCTAGGACTCTTGGGTGGACTTGGCACTCGCTGAATGATCTGCTTGAGGTTACTAGACGATTGTGCCATTTGCTTTGTTGAGCGATCAGCCTTGCCTTGAGCAATGTTGTGCCTATGATGCTTGTTCTCCCCTTGGGGAATCAAAGGCTCCTTGGGCGCTAATGATTTTTGTGCCTGCTCAATGGCTACGTATGACATCTGTCTATTTAGCATGCTAGGCTGGGGCTCTTTCCTTCGAACAGTCATGTCTGGTTTCTTGCCTTGAGACCTAGAGTTTCTCTTAGATTTCCTCCTGTGCCATGCTTTTGAGGCACTCTGGCCTTCAACTGATGGAGGCGGTTTAGCAGGGGATTTTGGTACCCAAATCCATTGGTTACCTGCGTAGTATCCTTGAGCACGTAGCAACGCTTTGGATATCCATCGCGGCGTTGTGCTAGCTCTCCATCGATGCCTTCGCCTATAAGGCTTGGGCTTCTTTCGTGGTCTTCTACGGTTTTTGTGAGTCCAAACCCTGTCCTTGGCCTTGTCTCTTGACCTTCTTGTGTCCGGCATGGCCTCACTTACTGGTTCTCGTTGTTCGACCTGTGCTTGTATCAACTCTTCCAACAAGTCCTTGCCCTCGTTTGTAGGCTTGACTGTTATGTCATCACCTTCCTTGCCTTTCCCTTGAGGTTCGATGAGGTCACCCTTGCTAAAGGTGGTGACTATCCTCACACCCGGTAGTGTCAAGTGTATCCTCTGTGCCACATAGTCAGCCTCACATTTGGTCGCCCTTTTGAAGGGTCTTCCTAGGAGGGTTTCTTTCCTGTAGCTAGCACTTTTTGGAGGAACATGAAATAGGATAGGCAAGCTTTCAGTTTCAATTGTCGCAAGGATTTTGCACTTCCCCATGAGTGCTTGTGGGTGTCCCCCATAAGGGCTAAGAGTTGCACTAGTCGATGTGAGTTCTGGTTGGCCTAGTAGGGTCCATGATTCATAGGTCAAGATGTTAAAATCTGCTCCTTCATCAATCAGAGCATCGATAGTATGCTCTCTTTTCGCAGTGAGTTTGACCCTAAGATAAGTAGGTGGTACTATGTCTTCATCTTCCGGGTCCTGGCTTGTAAATTTAAGCCTTCTGACAGATGCCCTTGAGTTCTCGACTGCATGACCAGATGTGGACTCTCCACTGCTGTCTTGGATCGTCAGTGCAGTGCTATTCAAGGTACATCTCTCGTCAAGAGTGTCATGTCTAGTCATCTTCGCATTTGTAGCTTGCTGAAGTTGCATTTTGCTCTGACTAGACATGGTTTGAACACAATGTACATGTGTACGTGTGGTGTGGCCTTTTTGCCCTTGATGGCTAGATTGGCCCATTGAGGTTCTAGGGTCTCTGTTTCTCTCTGTTCGGGTATGGGCTTTTGGGTGCTCTATTGCAAGTGAGACTCCATGCTGGTGCAGAGCCATTGCTTCACTAGGGTCCAATTTGGGGGACCTGTCACGGCACGCGTTTTCTCTCCAACCTACTTGGGGGAGGTGCAGAGGGGGCAGAGCCCCCTCTGGGGGGGTCCGGGGGGGCAGTCCCCCCCGGCCCGCAAGACCGTTACGGTAGACGCCATATGCAACTTAGAGGACCGTTTATAGCCAAATTTTGAACTACGTGCTCTAAATTTTAGCCCGGTTATGGATCTGTGATGTGCCTTTAGCTCTACGTAGCCTTCGGGGTCAATCTCGGGGTTTAGATGTGTCAAAATTTGTGTTCTAGATACCTGTCTGATTTTGACAGTTTTCTGTCCGATTCTCAGAGTCCGATTATCAGAATCGGACGTCCGATTATCAGAATCGGACGTCCGATTTTGGGATGGTCCGATCGGCCCAGTGGTTCGATTTTGCTCATGTCCGATTCTGGGAATCGAATCGAAAAAGTGGTCCGATTTTCAAGTGGTCCAATTCTGAGAATCGGATCGGACAGGGTGGTCCGATTCTGACTGGTTCGATTCTGATGGGTTGGTCCGATCGGACGGGGTTGGTCCGATCGCACGGTTGTCCGAGTGTCCGAGTCCGAGTGGTTTGAGTGTCCGAGTCGGACGGGTTGGTCCGAATCAGAGTGGTTTGAGTGCCACGTGGCACGTCCGATCGGGCTAGTCCAATTCTGGGAATCAGACCAGACTGGTCCGACTCACTCTCAGTCGGGCGGTCCGATTCTGGGAATCGAACCACTGCGAGTTGGTCCGAGTGCGTTGGCGACGGGCACGATTCACGCGCGTTTGACCCCTCCTCACTGTCTGGTGCACACAATCACCACAGACTTTCTAGATCTGATCAGGGCACTTGTTGGAAAACACCAGACTCACCTGGAGCATCATAAATCACCGACAGCTAGAAATCGGGGCAGCGCTTCCTCGTCCTGCGAACCAGAAGTTCTCTCTCTCTCTCTCTCTCTCTCTCTCTCTCACAAGGCAAACCAAGGAACTGAGTTCTGTCCTGGCCTCCCAGGCCTCTTAAGGTCCTTTCCTAGCACTGTAGAACCTCACAGCTAGTTCCCTGTCCCTGTCTCACCCAGAACTTGAATTTGGTCCCCTGTTTCCCTGTTTTAGCCTGTTATACAGCAACAAAAAACCCTACTGTTTGCCTGTTTTTTTCTTCTTTTTCTTTGTTTTTTCCTACCCTAAATGCATTCAAATCACAAAATAAATACCTATACTACTCCATTCACAACATAAATCTCAGAAAGCAAAAAATTTACTTGTCAAGGAGATCGAATACCATCTTCAACCCCCTCGCTTCCTACCTATCTACCTCAAGCACCAGTTCGGGGGAAACCCCTTACTTTGATGCTCAATTCGAAGCGCGCAAGCGCTCAAGGCTTGAATCCATTAGTCCCGGCAACGAACCAAAATGTGGGAGCTTTCACTCAACTGCCAAGACCCATGGACCGCTTATTGATTCAAGCGTTCCAAGCCGAGCACTAATGGCTACCTCTCACATAGCCGACACGCCATCCATATCTACGGGTGTAGTGAGCTTACCTCCGTGCCGGTTGAGTTACCTCCTCTCCCGCACACTCCGGTAGCTCCATGATCCAAGTGTGAGCTTCAAGCAAGCTCCATCCTCAAGCTCCACGCTCCAAGCTCCATTACCGCGAGCAAGACAAGAGAAGAGAGGAGAAGATGGAGAGCTTTTCCTCCTCGGTCCCTCATCCTCACACACTCACTCCCTCACACTCTCACACTCCCTCTCTCAAGCACAAGCTCAAGCAAGCAAGAACAAGAAGAAGAAGAAGAAGAGGAGAGCCACTTTTGGCCACACATAAGAATGAGCTTCTCATTCACTTTTCAACTTTATATACAAAACCCTAAATCCCTTTTGGGCGGTTATCCCCTTTTCCCCTTTTTACATGGCCGGCCGTAGCCTAGGCCATTTTTCCCATTGTCCTTCTATCTTCCTAGCTTCCTTTCCACCGTCCATCTACATTTACAAATTGCACGGGTGAGAGTCCGGCACTCTTTTACAAGATTTCAGGGTGCGCCTTTTTATTTTAAAATGCGCCTTTCCCCTTTTGCCTTTGCCTTGGACTTTTAAGGTTGCCCTTGCGCTTTTGGCCTTTTCTCCTTTTCTTTCTTCAGTCGGGCTACCTTTTTTCCGCCTTTTCCCTGTGTCTTCTCCACTTCTTTTTCCTTTCTTCGTGTTGGGGTTAACAGTGTTTTTATTATACGACATAATGAGACGCTATTTAATTGCTTGTCCTCTAGATATCTCAATTGCAGTGAACTCCTCATCTTCTTTGGAAGCCTTAATGAATACAAATTTCGACTCCTCTCAAGAGCAAGGGAGTGTTCACACTTTCGTTGCTATTGGTTCTTCCAAGAGGTCTAAGTCTAGTCAATCGTAGCTTTTAGTCAGTGTCATGAAAGTCGTGTCTAAGCGTCTAAGGCAAGAAACCAAGTCATCTCCCATATTTTTAGCTAAGTCTACGGCCAAGGTTAGAATTGATCATTGTTCATAAGAGGGTTTAAGGCTACCAGGTGTTGGGGTTTGATTGAACTAGAGAGTTCAGTGACAACTGATTGTTGCGACTTGAGTTGCATTTGAGGTTGTGGCTTGGCTTCCTATTTGATGGGTTTGGTTGTAGTTGTAGTTGTCACACTACTAGATGCTTCTGAAATCTGAGGGGCACCATCGGTGCGAGATTTGGGCGGTTTGTTAGTAGCAAGCTACGATTTTGGGTGATAGATTGGTTTAGGCCCTGCTGATCTAGGCTTTGGGGGTTCTATGGACTTGGTTGCCCAATTCTCTTGTGGCATGCGTGTCTCTGGCTTAATGTTTCATGTGGTCAAGCTCGAGGGTGGCGTTTAAGTAGGGCCTTCGGTTGTTTTGGCTTTAGGTAGCCAAATCCAAGTGTTACTCTCTTAGTAGCCTTGCGCTTGCAATAAGGTCTTGGGGACCCATCGCGGCTTGTCCATATGCTGATGTTTATAGTTTCGTCTTGGCCTCCTAGGTTTCAAGTGTGGGTCATTAGCCTTGCGAGCCCATAGGTTTATGTTTCTAGGTGACAGTCCCTGATGTTTAGGCACCCATTTGAATTGGGGTTTAGGGGCTTCAGCATTGGGTTCAACGGTTTGCTAGCATTGAGGCTTGGCAGGTTATGACGAGTCATGACCCCCCTCCTTAGACTTGATGGTGGGTTTCTCTACCAGTGGCTTTGCATATTTAGAAGGAGTCCCACCGCCCTTGCTAGCAACATCTTTATGTGCATACACAACTCCTGTATTGGCAATGTCACACTAACTTTTGACGTTATGGTACTAATGTCATGCAAGACACTATTGGTTATACTTATCAACACCGCGATTATGATAGTGTATTCTCACCTAAGCGTGTTGTTGCCTAGTATAGGGTGGGTAATGAGCGACATGAATTTTCCCAATTTTCAATCTACTGTTTACGATGTTATTCCATCATATCCTAGTGATCAAGTAAATGTCAATTGTCCTTGTTGGGATTATATCTACTGGTATATGGATGTGACCGAGGGCTACTCTTTAGGATGTTTACCAATGGCACCTATGCCCTATTATGATGATGTGGCCACAACCAAGCCTCCTGTCAAGGTGCTCCTTCCGTTATACATTGGTCTTGGGCTTCAGTTTGTTGTGTTTGTCTCTTATTAAAACTCATCCACCACTAATTTATTACCCACTAATGCCATCATCTATAAATTTCTTTTAGCTTACCCATTAATTCCACGAGAATGTTTTCTTTCTTCACCTTCTATATAATTGATTTCTTTTATTTATTTAATAGAAAACATTCAAAGAAATCAACTAACATTCCAAAAACCCATAAATTTTAATTTTCATTTCTAAGCATTATCCCTATTCATGAAATAGGACTCATCGATGCTCTTTAATATTTGAATAATTTATTTATTTTGAGTTGTCAGTAGTAGAGACATCCTTCTTTCCTTCTTTTAAAACTAAATAACACAATTTTTTCTCTGAAATTTGTAACTATGCACACATTACTCATGGCTAGGTGGATACACTGCGACTCATAGTTGACATTGCAATGAGCTTGCTTCTTAAAGGTTCGTCCTAACGACGACTCTGTGCCTGCATCTTTAGTGTTAGGCAACACATAGAATATCATTGGCAGGCTTTCAGACTCGATAGAATTTGCAGCCTTGCACTTTCCCAAGAGTGTATACAATCAGCTCCCATACGAGTTGAGCTTAGCGTTAGTGGGCTGTAATTGCGGTTTGCCAATTTGGATCCAATGATCATGAGTTAAGACATTAAAGTCAGCTCCCTCATCAATCAATGCATTGATGGTGCATGTTTGCTTGGCAGTGACCATTATGCTTAGGTAAGCTGGTTCTACAATGTCCTCGTCCTCATCGTCCATCTCGGTGATAGTGGCTACTCGTACTTTGACAAGGGGTGCTAGCATTGGCAGCTCTCGTGCAGTGGGTGCGTGGGAGGAAAGTACTTCTTTATGCGACTACTATTGAAGAAGCCTATGCCCTCACCTTCTAGGGTTTCAAGTTTTACATTACCAGTTCGATTGATGGTTCGAACTCTAAAAGGTCCTAGCCCTCGAAACTCATTTTTTGTTTATGTCCCTTGACTGAGTACAACAGTACTAAGTCGCCCTGTTCAAAGTCTCGCTGCTTGACATACTTGTCAAACCAACTTTTGCATCTTGCCTTTTTGCATATTAGTACGTAGGTGACTAGAAGCTGAGTTTTCGATAAGTATTTGAACTCAATCAGGTGTTCTGTCCATGCCTCCTTCCCATTCCATCTCTCTTGAAGAGCTATCCTCAGGCTAGAAACGAAGAACTCTAAGGGTAGAATTGCCTTAGTTCCATAGCTCAACCTAAAGGGAGTCTAACCCATAGCCATTTTGTAAGCTGTTCAGTAGGCCCACAAGGCTGCCATCAACTTGTTACCCTAGTTGATGCACGAAGTAGAGACCACCTTGGCCAGGACATTCACCAAGATTTTATTTGTGGATTCAACTTGGCTGTTTGCCTAACGGTAATAAGGTGAAGACTTCTGATGGATGATTAGAAATGTGGATAAGAGATGAGCTATCACTTCTTTGATGAAGTGTGTGCCTTGGTCACTAACAAGTTCGATGGGGCAACTGAATCGAGAGATCACTTGCTTCCATAAGAACTTGGTAGTGGTCTAAACGTCGTTTGGTGACAATGATATGTTTAGCTTGTGTGGATCTGATGAAGTCAAATTTCCATTTCTTAAAGGGTTGTTGTGCAATAATTGGGGTTAGCTCCATGTGATCCTTACAAATGGGAACCTTAGTCTGTTGGCACTCATCACAATGCCTTACGAATTGTGTTGCATCTCGAAAGAGAGTGGGTGACCATAGCTGGGACTGTAGCACCTTGCAGATTGTCATGTCTCCACTAAAGTGTCCTCTTGTGATTCCATTGTGTGTCTTTGTGAGTACATCATGCATTTCATGCTCACAAACACATCTGCGTAGCAACCCGTCTTGCCCCCAACCTGTAGAGTTGGCATGCTATAAGTTGATATGGTTGGATCTTCAAGACGAGCTGCCTAAGTCAGGCCTTTTCTATTGGTCGCTCAGATAGTCTATGCTCAAGTACTTGGACTATGTCATCCGCCCAATATGGCGTCATGTCGGCCCTAAATAATTTTTTTTTGTTGGATAAGTAGAACAGATGTGTGTCTAGCAGTTCGTCCACAATGCCTTGTCCAATAGCTTCTCACGTGGGGATGCAAGACATATGGCCAGCCATGTAGTGTTGCTTTCCTTTGCATACCACCATGGGGAAGTCAAATTCTAAAAGCAAAAGTAGCCATTGACTGATGCGTCCTATAGCACAGGGTTTATTAACAAGATACAATAGGGCTTGATGGTCAACAAAGAAGGTAAAAGGTGTAGCCAAAAGGTAATGCCGAAATTTCTTTACGGCAAATACCATGGCCAAACCATCTCTCTTTGTGGTTGAGTAATTTATTTCAGTCTCAGTGAGTTGTCTGCTAGCAAAGCTCACTAGGTAGTCCAAGTTGTGTTCACCAAGCTGGCACAACACAGCTACTACTGTTAATTTCGAAGCATAAATATGCACATGAAACATGAGTGTCTAGTATAGGGCTCATAGAATTGGTGCCATTGTTAGAGCCTTTTTCAGTTCCTCATATGCGCGTTGGGATTTCTCGGTCCATTTGTCTAGCAATCAATGCATAGTTCAACACCAACTGCCAATAATACCCTGTATGGCCTAAAAAGCACTAAATGCCCTTGTAATCAATTGGGGGTGGAAGATAGAGAATGATCTTGATCTTTGAGAATATGTGGCAATGCCGTTCTTCGATACCACGTGTCCTAGGATGCAACTATGCTTCACCCAAAACTGGCACTTCAAGGGATTCAATGATAGATGATATAGTTGACACTGTTCAAAGACTGCTCAAAGTCCGTCTAAGTGTTCCCTCCAAGTAGAGTGAACACACAAGTCATTAACAAAGACCTCTACTTGCTTCCTAAGCATGTCTTTGAATATTGTGTACATTAGTCGTTGAAAGGTGGTCGACGCGTTAGTCAACCCAAAAGACATGACTATGTAGGCAAAGACGCCCCATTCAGTGGCGAATGCGGTTTTATGCCTATCATTAGGATACAATTGCACCTGATTGTATCCAAAAAAGCCATCCAAAAAACTGTAGGCCTCTTTGCAAGTCACTCTCTCGAGAATGTGCTCGGTGTATGGCAATGGATAGTTATCTCTCTTCGTAGCCGTGTTTACCTTCTTGTAATTGACACACGCTCTAATCTTTCCATTCTTCTTTAATATAATGACTATGGGCGAAACCCAGTCCTTGTGTTCAATTTTGTAGATGAATCCTACTCTCATTAGCTTGTCAATTTCTTTCTTGACGGCATGGGTGTGCTTTGGGTTCATGAGATACAGTTGCTGCTTGACTAGCGTTGCGTCTAGTGTCATGGGTATGTTGTGAGTTACCACACTTGGGTCTACCCCTTTGAGCTCCTCTAGTAACCAAGCAAGGATATCTATATACTCTCGTAAGAGAGCAGTGAGACTTGCTTCCTCTTCCTCAATCAAGTCATCGGCTATAAAGACAGGTCAGGGTGTCTCCCCTTCTCTGGCTAAATTGACCTCCTTGACCTTGGTGGGTCCTTCGATTGGTTCACTTGCTTGCCCCTGTTGTTTGGCTCCTAGCAAGATCACTACCCTATCTTCTTTTTTGAATTTCGTGAATCGCTTTGGTAGGTCTTGTGGTTTTTGCTGCTCTTCTATCTCCATTTCCTTAGGCAGCTTCCGTCATTCCTCCCTTAATCGTCGATGTCTTAGGTGGACAGGTAGGTCCCCCTTGGTACGTCTAGTCTTGGGAGGTTGAGGTATCTCAGGATCACTCTCTGAACTAACTTTCGACTCAAAATCAAACTCCTCGTCTTCGCTAAAAGAGAGAGTCTCTCTTGGTTGTCGTAGCTCAGAAGGTGGGTGCGTTCTTAGCAATGGCATGTCACTTGGTTGGGTTAGGCCTACCTACTCATAGTCAATTGTGTTGTTCTGCTTGCATGGTCTAGAGTCAACTCGTATTTGTTTGGTTATACATTTCATAATGTTGTATTCTATAGTATCTATTTTCCCTGTGCTCTCATCATTGAAGGAGTAGCGATCTTCATATTCGTTGTTAGAGTTGTCTTTGTCCGATCGCTCCCCATTTCCCAAGGCCTTATATGTCTCTTCTGGTTGGTTGGGGACTAAGACTCAATTAAACCTCAAGTTTAAATTGTGCATCTTGGACCATCACCATTCAAGCTTGCCCAAGAGATCTTGGAGTGGCTTGAGATTAGTTGCAGGATTACCAGTCAGCTTTTTGGTCAAATATCCTAAGATCTCCAGGAGCTCACGTCTATTGTTCGGGACTTGGAATGTGATAGGGTTGGGTATTTTGCGTAGGCTTCCAACAATCATGTAAACAAGTAATGAGGGTGTGTCCTTGGGCTTGCCAATCATCTTGATGGCTTGTTTGTACTTCTCATTGATCGAGAATGGCAGATAGATGGTAGCAAGAACATGCATCCAGTCTCAGTCGTTCTCAGGGCACATGATATACTTGGTTAAGGCCCATAGGATTTCCTAATCTAGCCATCACCCTTCAGCATGGTGGAGATGGCATCTAGGTCAACTAGCATAGTCTTCTAGGTATCCATCTCTACTCTTATAGCCTCTATTCGATAGATGAGACCATAGTCTTCTAAGACTCTCGCATTGCGTATCCAAGGCCGGCCTAGCAGGATGTCGTAGTCCACTCCCTTCATGACTATAAAGTCAACAGAGAATTGGACTCTTGCTATCTTCACTCGCCAATTCTTTAACACTCCAAATAGTTTCACTTTCATTCCGTTAGCCTATGTGATGTTGAACCTAGCAGTCTCGACCGGTGGGTTACCCCAAGATTGGAGCGCCGCATGGCTTAGCACAATAACTCCCGCTCCTATGTCTATGATTCCCTTTCTCGTCACATCTCCAAGAGCTAAGATTGGCACGATTGCATGCATATCTATGCCTTCCCAAAAGGCATTCACATGCAAGGACTTAGGTACGGAGTGCAGCGTTAGGCTAGGTATTTGTGTTTTCGCGTCGTGTTCGTGCAAGTATGAGGTAGCTTGCTTATTTGATTCTTCAACCCACCATTTTAGCTCTTGCCATAGTGTTGGATGCTGCCTAAGCATGTCTCCTAAGCTTAGAGTCACAGGGGTGGTCACCAATGTATTAAGAATATTGCTAGCTGCTTGCCTCTCTCCTTCCCTTGCGGTGTCTAGCCAATGGCCTTGACCAATTTGCTGGCCCATAGCATTTAGACTTTGACTAAGCAGCACTACTTGTGGTGTAGTTGCTTCCCTCAATTTTAGTCATGGGGATGGGATTGGCGTGTTTATGCTCGAGGGATCATTGATCTTGTCTTTCACTATGGGCTCAACGTCTTTGAATGCTCTTGGGGTTCTTTTACCCACTCCTTCACTTCTGGATGGCTTCGAGTTGGCACTTCGAGTTGGGGTACCCCCCAAGCCTAGTGTGTTTGTTGGTCGTTTGAGAAATGGGTCGACTCTAGCTTGTTGGAGTATTGTCCCACACTTGAGGACTTGAATCATGCCTAGGTTTTGGTGTAAAATATTACATGAGTACATGTGTATACTTAGGTATTACTTAGCTTGAAGATAATCATTTTGGTTCCTCATGGCAGCATTGTCAATGAAGAAAAGGAATGCAATAGGTGGGAAACATGCTAATTGTTGAGGAGCAATGCACTTGAAGGAGGTCTTGAAGTGACCATCACTATAGTAGACAGGATGTATCGTAGCGAAATGGCCTAAGAATAAAGGTCTTCAATAGTTGTAGCTACTTATAGTGATTAAAGAGAATTATTTCTCCTTCTAGTGCCTTTCTTCCTTGCTTTTGTCAGTAACTATGATGGTATTAAAGTGAAGTTGAGAAAGGAAAGTGTAAGTGACTTGGGGTGATAGGTCTAACCATAGGTGAGACAAGCTCTTTAGGTATGTCTTACCCTTGATGTGCCATGAGAAACTATGAGGGAATTAGGGTCGGAGCTAGCTAACTGAGCCCATTGGACGTACCTAATTTGAAGATCCATAAGTATAGTGCAATGATAATGCATGCATTTTTTTTCTTGTTGGGGGTAAAGGTGCATGTGCCTAGCTGCTCATGTATTAGTTACACTGATAGTACTCGCATACCCACACACCTATATATTGTAGGTGGTGGGTACCCATCACTATCACTTCATTCTTTATTCTTTCAGCGACATTTGAATAAAAAGAAGGCTGGTCACACATTGTGACTATTGGAGTTCCCACATCTTCTCTCTCTCTCTCTCTCTCTCTCTCTCTCTCTCTCTCTCTCTCTCACCATAGCTCTTGCTTCTACTTCAGGGTTCACTCCCTTCAACTAGTATCAGATCCATCTTCCCTGAGAGCTTGTGCCATTGTACCATCATTGAGGGTACTTGGGTGACATGTATATGCTCCTATCATGCTTTATGTACATACTTGATGCTTAGTGGGCTGATCTAACATTACTTTTGGGATGGCACCCATCTTTGTCACGATGTTGTTAGTGATGTATGCATCTTGATTGGTTATGTATTGGGCTTCCGTTACATTGTTTTGTAGGTTGTGCCTCTGGTTGGTCTCTTTTGTTACCCATGGGACCCACTCGATGCATGATGGTTGTGCCTATGGGATGTATCTAAGTTTGACACATTGATTCTTTGACAACTCTCGATGCTAGTTACATATTTATTGCTAGTTGCAGTTATCCCTTGGCAATTGCAGTTTGTCTTATGTCAATGATTGCCCCTCTTTTGCATTGACCTCTTATTGATATACTTCATCTTTAACATGCTATAATTGCAATTTACTACACTCTTTATGCGAGCAATTTTCTTTACTTGATAGTTCTTTGCATTGAGTGTGGATGATTCATTACTTGGTCAATACTCCTTATTTTCAACCTGATTTGGTAGTGGTTTTAGGGCTGTTAGTAGTACTCACAATAGTCTATTTTGATAGTATGTGCACTTTCTTGCCTTCATTATGGTTGGTAGCTCAATTGATAGTGCTATCTTTAATATTGATGAGTTGGATGGCACCAACTACAGCTACTGGAAGGCCCAAATTTGGGAAGTTTTAGTATAGAAAATATAGGTGAAACATAAGATTGTCAAGCTTGAACTTATTGATACAGATGATTAGGTTGAATTAAATGAGCTACGTAGGTCCACCATCATATTATCCCTTTTTAAGTAGGCGTTTTATAATGTCATCTTTCTTGCTTATAGATTTTATGGCCCTTACCGGATCCTAAAGCGCATTGGAGACTTGGCATATAGATTGGAGCTAGCCTCTTCCACTAAGATTCATAATGTATTCCGTGTTAATCAGTTCAAACCTTTCTATGGTGATCCTGTTGTCGCATGAAGGGGGGCACTTCCAAGTCAACCCACTTAAATGAGTTTCATTCCATTATTAGCCATTTGTCTTCATAGGGGTATTGAATTTAAGGGCACTCTTTTTCCCTTGTTTCTCTTAGTTACACTACGTAAATTCATGGGACACATTTAGATACACTACCAACATACCTATTGATGGGTTACAATTGCAATATGTAGAGGGTGAACTCTTGACTGAAGAGGTTAACAAGAAGAATTTTGATGCTTCTCACACCTCTCATGATTTCACAATTAGAGGTAATAATGGTAGGAGCGGTAATGATCGCCGTGGTGGCAGAAACTCTTAAAAATCTCGCTCTCAGTCACATGAATAGTCTCGCAATAAGTCCCAAGGCCCTAAGTCCTCATTGACTTGTTGTTATTGTGGAAAAGTAGGGCATATTTGGTCGTAGTGTCATAAAATACATGCAAAGAAAAGGGCAAGGGTTTAAGCACTTGACAAAAACGATGATTGCAACATTGTTCCTAGTAAGTCCAGTGTTAAGATTGAAGAGATTAATGTCGTGCAGACTGATTTTGATAATGATTTTGAACTTGCAGCTTCATCTCTTAATCCTTCATAGCTAATTGATGCTTTGTTAGAGTATACTTAGTGTTGGCTAATAGATTCAGGGGCTTTCTTTCATGTGCCCCTCATAGGGAGCGAGTTCACTCCTATTGCAGTTTGACTGGATCTCTCCATTTGGGTAATGACCTAACATTGGAGATAGTTGGTATTGGTGATGTCCCCAGCTATAGTTTGGTTTAGGTTTCATGTTTACTCTTTATGATGTATGTAATGTAATTATTGGCTCTCATGAAGAGCCTTATCTTTGCTGACACTTTGGATGATGTAGATTATGTAGTTTCTCTTGGTGTTTCCTCATGGTAGATTACTTGTGGGAATCTTATCATTGCACATGATGTTAAGTCCAATACTCTCTATCCCTTGCTTGTATGTGGATCAGTTGACCATAGTTTGGCAGGGGATGCGATTCCACATGTATCTCTTTGGTATCGTTGCCTTGGGGTGCTTACTCGTTTGCAATATCTTTTGCCCCTTGACTATAAGGACTTTGATTCTTATAATCATTGTTTATATGGTAGACAAACACATAATATGCATAAAAAGTCTATTATGACATGCATTGGTGAGACTTTGGCTCTTGTTCATTCAGATGTATGTGATCCCATACCTTGCAAGTCATTAAGTAGTGTGAAATATTTCGTTATTTTCATTGATGGCTATACACATAAGATCTGGGCATATCTTGTTAAGTAGAAATTGGAAGCCTTGGCTAGATTTCAATGTTGGCTTGCTTTGGTTGAGAACCAATTTAGGTATAGTTTGAAATGCCTAAGGTTAGATAATGGAGATGAGTATGTCTCTAAAGCCTTTTAGCAGTTTTGTGATAAGAGGGGTAATAAGCATTAGTTGATGCCCCGTACATCCCACCCTAATATGGTATGATTGAGCACATGAATAAGATAATTTTGGAGCGAGTTCATAGTATGCTTAGCCAGGCAGGCTTACCACAACATTTTTTTATTGAGGCAATTACTATTGCCGTACACTTGATAAATTAGTCTCTATGTATTGTTCTTGACTATTAGGTTGCAAAGGAGGTATGATCTGAAAAAGCTCCCTTATATGATCATTTTCATGTCTTTGATTGTGAAGCTTTTTTCCATGTATCTAAGGACAAGGGCAATAAGTTTGATCCTAAGTCTAGAAAATGCATATTTCTTGGTTATGGGGATGTAGGTGAGATGGGTTATTACCTATGGGATCTATAGGCTTGAAAGGTTATCTGCAGCCATGATGTTGTTTTCCATGAGAAAAAAATGCATAAGAAGCCTGAGCGTGTTGTTGAGGTACGTAGGGTGATATTTTAAGAGGAACCTCTTGTTACTGTATAGCTAGCTAGACAACCTATAGTAGTAGTAGCTAATGCCCTAGTGGCCTAGGTCCCTTATGCTCCATAGGATGTACATGCCCCATAGCCAACTTTGAGGCAGTCTACTAGAGATAGACGATAGCCTATGTGATTTGAGCCCTTTGTGGATTATGCTATGGTGACAGATGCTGTGAGCTCTCACTTATGATGAGGGCATGTGCAGAGATGATAGTTGTTGAGAAATATATAATAACATCCATATGTGCCTCTTTGTATAGAACAACTAGGCAAGGAACATGTAACTCAATCTAGGAAGAGTTGCATTTATCCCATAGACACAATGAAGGAAAGTGGTACCATCCTACAACTATAAAAGAGTGTACTTGACAATCATTTGAATGCAATGCCATTGTACTTTGTACTTTGTACAAAGGTGATAGTTGTTGAGAAATATGCAATCACACCGATATGTGCCTCTTTGTATGGAACAATTAGGCAAGGAACATGTAACTCAATCTAGGAAGAGTTGCCTTTATCCCATAGGCGCAATGGAGGAAAGTGGTACCATCCTGCAACTATAAAAGAGTGTACTTGACAATCATTTGAATGTAATGCCATTGTACTTTGTACTTTCAATTCTTATCATGTCTACTTAAGATTGTGTTTATGATTCCAAGTCAATTAATCTCAAAACTTAATTCAATTGAGTAATAGTCAATATGTCTAGTCCATATCAACATGTTTGTTAACCTCAATACAAGAAGAAAGCAAAAAAAGTGGAAAAGCATAAGTTGGGTCGACTAAAAGAGGTGGAGCAAGAAGGGAAATGGCAGAAAGTGCAAGGGTGGCCTCAAAAGCTAAGTCAAAGGCAGAAGCACATTTTTAAAATGCAAAGGCATTACCAAAATTTTGTAAAAGAGCTTCAGGCTCCCTCCTGTGCAAATTATAAAGGGTAGAAGGACATGGGTAAAGAGAAAGAGCAACTAGAAGGGAATGGGAAAAGAGGACCTTGCCATGATGGTTGATCATGTAAAAAAGGGGATGGGTGCCCAAAGGGATGAGGCCTTTGTATATAAACTCAAAAAGAGGATGAGAAGCTCATTCTTTGGTGTGTGGCAAAGTGGACTCTTCTTCTTCTCTCCTTCTCTTCTCTTGCTTGCTTGCTTATGAGTGCTTGAGGGAGGGAGTGTGAGTGAGTGAGGGAGTGAGTGTGTGAGGGTGAGGGATCTTGGAGGTCAAGCCCTCCACCATCTCTTCTCTTCTTCTTCTTCTCTTCTCTTCTCTCATCTCACGTGTGGCTATGCAGGATGGAGCTTGGAGAAAGAGGCTTGAGGATGCTTGAGCTTGCATCACCAATTGTGGAGCTATCGCGGAGTGCTTGAGAGAGGAAGCAACTCAATTAGGTATCAAGGTAAGCTCACTACACTTGTAGAGAGGGATAGTACGTTGGCTATGTGAGAGGTAGCCATTAGTGCTCGCTTGAAACACTTGAAGGAATAAGTAGTCCGTGGGTCTTGCTAGTTGAGCGTGAGCTCCCTTTACATTTTGGTTCCATTGCCGGGACCAATGGATTCAAGTTCAAGCACTTGCGTGCTTCAAATTGAGCATCGAAGTAGGGTTCAACCCCGAACCGATGCTCTTTGTGGTAGGAGATTTGGGAGTTTAATCTTTGAAACAAGTAAGTATTTTGTGTTGTTGATGATTAGGCAAGTAGGAGGGAACATTATAGTTTTTTGTTTTGAATTTTTGTTGCATTTAGAGTGGATTAGGACTAACTTGTAGGGAAACAATAGGGTTTTGTTGCTGTGAAATAGGCCCAAACAGGGCATAGATTAGGGAAAAAGAGTGTTGGAAGGATTTATGTCACTAAGAGAATGACTCAAAAGATCCGAGCCTTAGCCAAGGAAGGGTTTATAAACCAAGAGGTTAAGAAAGAGCTCATTTGCAACTGTTGCATTCTGAGAGAGCTTGAGAGAGAGAGAGAGTTGTAGGTACACGACGAATCGAGTGCGTTGATTTTGAGCCTAATCTTGCAGTTCAGGTAGTTCCAGACCTTCCTTGTGTTCTAATCAGTAGTTTTGGAGGGTTGTAGGTTAGGCAACAAATCCTAGGGATCTCTAGCATTGATTGTGCGTTGACATTCGGGGTTGCATCCATCGTAATCGGACCAACAGTTGGCATTCGAATCCAGAGTCAGATCGGACCATTCGACTAAGTAAGTCGAACCATCCGAATCGGACCACCTGAGTCGAACTGGGCCCAATCAGTCGGACGGACTACTTATTCGGACAATCGGACCACCCTGGTCCGATCGGACATACCCAATCGGACTCAGACCGTCCAACTCAGACAGTCGACTCGGTCCCAACATTTGACTTGGACAGTTTGAGTTTGGACCAACTGCAGTCGGAGGACCACCAAAGTCGGACCGCCCGACTCTAGGAATTGGACCAATAGGGCAGAACAGAACTAGGAAAATTTTACCAGCCTCTGACCAGAACCAGCTAGAATCGACCTCGAAACCAACTCATAGACCATAGAATTACCCTGACCGAGTAGAGGGGAGCAGTAGAGACCCTAGACAATTATTACGGGTAGCTAGGGAATTCACCTAGAGCCATATTAGGCTGCAAACAAAAAGGGGGGATAGCGTGAGTTGCATCCTGCATTCTACATTTGCACCCCACATCAATTTCATCACTTAACATGCACTAAAAAGCTGAGAGTTCGATTTCACATAGTGCACGGAAGAGAGCACGTGCACACATCCACCGAGGGAGTTAAGTTGAGGAGTGTTTGTAAATAACAAGGAACTCACCCAGACATAACCCAAGAATGAACCCACTAGGGAGGAAATCTGGAGACATAGTCGGGTGATCAAAACCCCAACCAAGCAGAAGATGCAACAGGGAATCTAGGAGGAATACTCACCATTGGAGGAGTGGATCTACTTGATCTAATCAATCTCATCGACAACTTGATGGAGAGAGAGACTGTGAACATGGCAAAGATAAGCACTAACCATGGACGGGATGAGGAGCTCGACCTAGGAGGTCTCTCAACTAAAATCCAGTGGCTAGTCGCCAATTATGACCTATAAGCCCGGACAGACCACCACAGCAAGATGTTCGAGGATGTCATAAAAGACCTAGGAGAGGAGAGGAGACTAGTGTGTAAAGCTTTGCAAAGCCTAGTGACCTACAATCATGAACATCAAGCCGGGATCTTGCGACGAAACATGGAAGTGTGTGAAATTTAGTAGGTGCTAGCGCTAGCAAGCAGAAATAGGACGGGTCTTGATGCCAAGAGGGAAAGAGCACTAGAGGGAGATCTTATAATGAGTGAGCTTCTCATAAAGTGAAAGTTAGACAATGCTTCCACCAAAGGAAATGCCACTGCAGTGGCAACCTCGTTGCTTATAGGATTAGGAGTTACTTAGGGCTCCAAGAGCCAGTCTAAAATCCTGATAGTCGCGAAGCAACTAGACAAGTACCAACCTAATGATGACCCATATAGAATCTTAGAGCATTTTGAGCAAAGTCAGCAAGGCCAATGGCCTCACCAATCTTACTTTGTGCTCGCAAGCTTTTGGTATGTGCTTAGGAGATAAGGGTAGGACTTGGTACATGAGTCTAGACACTGCCGAGTGAAGTGACTTTAATAACCTTAAGAGTCTCTTCATTAAGAGATTCTCTAAGCATGGGTACTCTCACAACCTACTAGTGCAGTTGATGAATGTCAAGCAGAGGGATAAGGAGGATATTTGGGATTACAAGACCCATGTGAGGAGTCTCTTCAAGAGAATCCATACTGGCAGTGACCAATCGTGAGAGTAGTGTCCACATTATTCATTAATGGAATATGAAGCGAAGAGCTCTACAAGGCCTTGGCCAACAACTCAAGCTTAGAGCGAGATGCACTAACTAGGGTCTTTGAATAGGCCATTAGAGTGGATGACTAGCTTAAGGAGAGAAATTCTAGGAGCTCAATTCGAGAAGAGACTACCTATAGGAATCTCGAGAGAGCTTCAACAACAAGCGAAAGATCAGTCCCAAGTACTCAAGATAAAGACAAGGGCATTGACTCAAGCCAAGAGTTGACTCAAGCCAAGAGGTAGCGGAGATGAGGATGGAGCTAGCTAGATTACAAGAAATAATGAGATTGTAAAAACATGGATCTATGACATGGCTTGAGGCAGAAGCTATGGAGGTTGGAAGAGAAAGAGTGAGTCCATGAAGACGCTGACATGGCTGACTGTTACACAAGTGAATTAGGTTCCAAGATGGAAGCTTGGACTCAGAAACACAATCTTGTGTATAGACTGATAATGACACAGAGACTTTACTAAAGGACAAAAGTACTATGACATTGCATTAGAAAAGAGAGCAAGTACAATACTTTATAGGAAATTGGATGCTAGCACTTCTCCTACTGTGCATATGGGATTCTAGTCATGAGCCCACACTGCTCCATACAAAGAGGCTAAGTAGGTGTGATTGTAGAAATCTCAATACCCCTCCTCAATCACAACCAGAAGTACAAAGCGTATAGAGGCTTTAGTGCAAGCAACACCTACAAAGTTTGGGCACACCATAGACATGGCAAAACACCAGAGGCTGTCACAAAAAAGGCTGTGTGGGTACCACAAACATGGTGGACATCCAGAGGTTGTAACATGGGCCTCACAAAGTGTACATAGACTGTAGTACAAGGCTACATGAGGAGTTTACAAATTTATGTCCGAAGCATTAGGGCTAGGCAATACAAGGCTAAAAAAGTCTATCCGAATAGAAGGACTGATGAGGTTTGTCCTTCTCCTAATGGTCTTCTTATTCTTCTTCTTCCTTTGCTCCATGGTTTTCTTCTTCTTTAATTGCAGCAAGATAGGCCTTTTGGGACCTTTTTTTGGTGTGGTAGAACTTCTCGGTGTGTCTGGTCCTTTTGCAAAAGTCATAGAAAAGCTGGTCCTTCTTGCCTTTGCACCTATTGCCAACATATAATGCTTGTTCATCTCTAGAGGTGCTTGGTTCTTCCTTAGTTTTTAGCTTCTTTTCCTCCTCTAACAGTGATGAGTGGATATCAACAAGCTTAGGGTTTGGCATATTGATTAGAGTTGTTGACACATTATTATATTCAGGAGAGGTAAACTTTTGAGTAGGAACACCAATGCAAACATCTTCTTCCATTTTAATGTTGATTCTTGCAAGCTGGGTTAGAGGTCCTTCCATGTAATTTAGATGTGTGGCAAGTGATTCGTTGGACTTCATTTCAAGCCTGAAAAATTCAATCAAGAGACTATACTTTGATGACTTAGACTATGCACCAAACAAAGTGTCAAGTCTCTTCTAAGTATCCTGTGAAGTATCGCAGTTATCCACATGGTGGATATAGCTACCGTCTAGCTGCAGTTTGATAATGGCCTGAGCCTTATCATCATTCTTTTGCCAAGTGGCTACAAGGTCCGCATCACAAGGCATCTTCTCTTTGCCACTGGTGATGGCCCAAAGACCCTTCTTCATTAGGATGAGCTTGATGCAAGTCTACCAGGTGGTGTGAAACTTGACCCCTTTGAAGCGAACGATCGGAGAGTCCTTGCCCATGTTGGAGTTGGAGGATCAGCAGCGAATCAACTTCAAAATTCTCAGATTTTAGCAGTAGAAGACTGCAAAAAACCAGATTTTGCAATAAGAAAAATGTTCACAAGAGGGAGATGAGAGCTCAAAGTACAAGAACAAAATCTTGGTTACTAAGTTGCTCAAAGTACAACTTGGGTACACTCTATCTCACCCTTGATAGTGACCCATAGGCTATTTATATAGCCTGTGCCAAGCTAGGGTTAGGTTTTCCCATCACCCTTAAGGCCATTCACATCCATCTGCCCTCATAGACCCTTGCTTAGGGTGAATTCCCATGCCTATATTGTAACACCCCACCTCAATGCCACGGTGGTATTGCATCACAATACATGTTAAAGCTCCCCCCCTCAATCAAATGGGATGCCCTTATAAATCAGGCTACAAGGATATTCATAGGTAGAGGATGTTACAAGACTCAAAAGAGTTGGTCATCTGTGGATTGGGAGGCAAAGTTGGCCTCCAATTCCTTAGATACTGGTGGAACACTAGGACACTTATTGGTGATATGCCTGGTCTTTTTGCATTTGTTGCACTTCATTTTGTTAGGGTATTTCTTCCAGCAATTGCTTACAATATGCCCTTTTTTGTGATAGAAGGAGCACTTAGTAGAAGCGGTATGGACTAACACTTGCTTACGGGAAGTGACTGCTGAAGTTCCTTCAGTATGGTTTCTCTTCTCTTCATCCAGGCAAGATTGGATGGTACTTGCCAAAGTTGGGTTCGGGATATTAGTTAGGGTGAATTCCCATGCCTATATTGTAACATGTGGAAAATCAGAGTTTGCAATAAGAAGAATGTGCACAAGAGGGAGATGAGAGCTCAAAGTACAATAAAAAAATCTTGGTTACTAAGTTGCTCAAAGTACAACTTGGGTACACTCTATCTGACCCTTGATAGTGACCCATAGGCTATTTATATAGCCTCTGCCAAGCTAGGGTTAGGGTTTCCCCTGCCCCTTAAGGCCATTCACATCCATTCGTCCTCATAGACCCTTGCTTAGGTTGAATTCCCATGCCTATATTGTGATAAAGACTTGAACTTGAGTGTACTTGATAAGCACAAGTGCCAAAAGACACTAGATGAATAGTATGAAGAGATACTGATGCTTGTGGCTCAAAGCTTGAGACCTTTAGAATGACCTTCAAAATCTCCCCTCCTTGATTTGATGCTGAACAAATTGCTGAGGCTTGGTTTGAGTGTCAGGATAGAGAAAATAATGAAAAGATGAAGCTTTGAGTTATTGGCTATGGCAGTCATCACAGCTAGGGTTTGTAGGGCAGCTTGGTTTTTCCCAGTTCGTAGGAGTTGTAGTCCTTCATTTCCAAATTTTTAAAATAGAAACGAAGCTTGTCTCATGGGCTTCCAAAGCCCTATGGTGCTTATGAAAAATTGTGGATTGCAGATGCAACATCAGCAGTACGATAGTTGCAGGCATATTCTGGACAGCCAATTGATTCAGGCGAAATGCTAAGCTCTATGACGAGTAATGTCAAGCTTTGATGGGCCAGGGAGGAGCATCTCGACTTGAGAAAGATATCTTTAGAAGGATTTGTGATGAGATATGGCTTCTATGAAGAGATTCAAGTGCTCAAAGGAGGTAGGGTGCAGGTTGGCTAAGGCTGCCACAAGCTTGATTGAAGATACAAGTGAAAATGGAGCTAGAAGTGAAGTCATGAGCTGATCAGAAGTGAAGAGGAGTTGAGCGAGAAGTGAGATGAGCTAGGCCATGCCTAAGTGGGCCCTGATACCATGTAAAAACATTGACCTATGACATGGCTTGAGGTGGAAGCTATGGAGGTTGGATTAGAAAGAGTGAGTCCATGAAGACATTGACATGATTGACTGTTACACAAGTGAATTAGGCTCCAAGATGGAAGCTTGGACTCATAAACACAATCATGTGTATAGATTGAAAATGACACAAAGACTTTAGTACTGAAGGACAAAAGTACTATGACATTGCATTAGAAAAGAGGGCAAGTATAATGCTTTATAGGAAACTAGATGGTAGCACTTCTCCTACTGTGCATATGGGATTCCAGTCATGAGCCCACACTACTCCATGCAAAGAGGCTAAGTAGGTGTGATTTTAGAAATCTCAACAGAGATGATCAACATGCTCTCACATCCAATGCATATATTGTGGTGAAAAACACCTGCTAGTAGCTGAGTGTTAGGATCCTCGGTCCCGACCTTGTGAAAACCACCTACTAGTAGCTGAGTGTTAGGTCATGCTAAAAATAGAGAGTGACATAGCACTACATGCGAGAAAGAAAGTGACGAAGGAACGGGTGGAAGAAGCTTAGGAACACCTAAAAGACGCTAAGCCCATATTGGAGGACGAGATTGATGATCTCTTAAGTATAATCACAGCGGTGTCACCTCCACGACTAAAATCGAGAGATGCGGCAACACCACAAGCAGTGCTGCATAAACAAAGCCTAAACACTATGGGCTAGCAAATCAACCAAGGCCATTGGCCAGGAAGTGCAAAGATAGGAGCATGGCAAGCAACTAGCAATCTCCTCACCTCACTTGTAACCACCCTTGTGATGCTAAGCCTAGGAGATTTTCTTAGGTAGCATCGATCACTGTGGCAGGATCTGAAACAATGGGTCGAGGGACCAATGGGGCAAGGTGCCGCTGACTTGAACGAACACGATGTAGAAACACAGATATCAAGTCAGACGCTGCACTCAATGCCAAAATCCTTACACGTCAATGCTTTCTGGGAGGGCACTGAAACACAAGCTCTAGGTGACACCACAAGGAAAGGAATCGTAGACATATGAGTGAGAGTCAGTGTACTGAGCCATGCAGTGCTCCAGACCTGAGGTAACCTACCAGTCAAGACGTCCACTTTTAACATCACTTTGGCTAATGGAACAAAAGTGAAGCCGGCGTGTTAAAGAATTGGCCAATAAAAATCGCAGGAGTCCAATTCTCAGTTGATTTTATAGTCATGAAGGGAGTGGACTATGATATCCTGCTAGGTCAACCCTGGATGCACAATACGAGAGTCATAGAAGTTTGGGGCAACGGTTTGATCTTCCTATGCAATCAAATGAAAGCTGTAAGAGTAGAGATGGACACTTGCAAGACTACAACGGTTGACCTAGATGCCATCTCCTTTATGCTAAAGGGTGATGGCTAGAATATGAAATTTTAGGGGCCACTGACTAAGTATATCCCTTGCCTTAAGGATGAGTGAGATTGGATGCATGTCCTTTGCTACAATCGACTTGTCATTCTCGAATAACGAGGAATACGAGCAAGCTGTTAAAGTAGTCGGCAAGACCCAAGAAGAGCCTTTAGTGGCAATTTGCATGATGGCTAGGAGTGCGTAGAGAGGAACCAACCCAGTCTCATTCAAAGTACCGATCAACAGACAATGAGAGCTCCACGAGATCGTGGAACACTTGACCAACAAGTTAGCAACTCGTCAACAAACCTTAAACCACCGAAGATCTCTTAAGTGGACCTAAGTGGCGATGGACAAAAGTACACAACTTAAACTTGATGTACAATTAGGCCTTAGTCACTGACAACAAGGACGAAACATATCAAGACTTGGGAAATGATGAGCAATCAGATGAAGATAGCTCTAATGACGAATATGAGGACTATTGTTCCTTTAGTGATGATGAGAGTGGGAGAGATTGATACAATAGAGTACGGCATTGAGGGACAAGTGATAGAGCAAATATGAGCAAACTCCAAACCATGGAAGGAAAATGCCATTAGAATCAAAAGAGGAGTCATGCACATGGGTTGCGATCGCACCTAGTTGGAGCACATAGGTGCAATAGACTTTGAGCAAGTAGGCCTAGCCTAACCAAGTGCCATGCCATTGCTTATGACGGATTCACCATCAAAGCTATGACCACCAAGGGAGACTCCCTCTTCTAGCGAAGATGCAGAGTTTGATTTTGAGTCGAAGTAAGCTCAGATAGTGATCTCGAGATACCTTGACCTTCCAAGACTAGACAACAAACCAAGGGGGACTTACCCGTCCACCTCACATGCCATAGATTAAAGGAGGGAAGAAGGAAGCAACCTAAGGATGCACATGTAGAGGAGCAAAGAACATCACAAGACCTACCAAGAAGATTCACCAAGTTCAAGAAAGGCGTTAGGGTAGTGATACTGCTTGGGGCCAAACATCAGGGGCAAGCAAGCGAATCCATAGAAGGAGTCACCAAGGTCAAGGAGGTCAAATTAGCCAGGGAGGGGGAGACACCCCGACCTATCTTTATAGCCAATGACCTAACTAAGGCAAAGGAAGCAAGTCTCATTGCTCTTTTGCACGAGTATATAGACATCTTTACTTGGTCACAATATACCCATGACACCCGATGCAATATCGGTCAACAAAGCAGCAACTGTACCCCATGAATCCAAAGCATGCCCAAGTTGTCAAGGAGAAAATTGATAAGCTAATGAGAGTAGGATTCATTTACAAGATTAAGCACACAGACTGGGTCTCACCCATAGTCATCGTACTTAAGAAGAACGAGAAGATCAGAGTGTGTGTAAACTACAAGAAGGTAAACGTTGCTACAAAGAGAGATAATTATCCGTTGTTGTATACCAAGCACATGCTCAAAAGAGTAGCTGGTAAAGAGGCCTACAGCTTCTTGGATGGTGTCTCAGGGTACAACTAGGTGCAAATGCACCCTGACGATAGGCACAAGACCGCCTTTGCCATTGAGTGGGGAGTCTTTGCCTACATAGTCATGCCCTTCGGGTTGACTAACGTGCTAGCTACCTTCCAGAGGCTCATGTGTGCTTTATTCAAGGATATGCTTAGGAAGGAGTTAGAGGTTTTCATCGACGATCTATGTGTTCATTCCACTTGGAAGGAGCACATAGACAAACTCCGAGCTATCTTTGAATAGTGTCGATTATATTGTCTCTCGTTGAACCTCGTAAAGTGCCAGTTCTGGGTGAAGCATGGATGCATCCTAGGGCATGTGGTATCGAAGAACGACATTGCCACTGACTTCTTGAAGGTGGGGTTATCGTTGATCTCCCACCATCAATTGATTACAAGGGAGTTCAGTGTTTCCTAGGTGTGATAGGGTATTATCGGTTGTTTGTGTTGAACTATGTATTGATTATTATACCTCTATACAAGCTGCTGATCATATTCTGATGGACTGAGGAACGCCAACATGCATATGAGCAACTAAAAAAGGTTCTAACCACTGCACCAATTCTACAAGCCTTAGATTTGATAATCACTTTTCATGTTCACATTGACCTTCTAAATTCGTTGTAGGAGCGGTGTTGTGTCAGCCTAGACAACTTAGACTATCCAATGAGCTTTGCTAGCAGACAACTCACGGATACGGAAATGAATTATTTGACAATGGAGAGAGAGGGGTTAACCATGGTATTTGCTATAAAGAAGTTTCGACATTATCTTTTGGCTATGCCCTTTACCTTCTTTGTTGACCATCAAGTCGTGCTCTACCTTATTAATAAACCATGCGCCACAGGACGCATAGCTCGATGGTTATTTCTGCTTTTAGAATTTGACTTTTCCATGGTCGTGCATAAAGGAAAGCAGCATTATATGGCCGACCACATGTCTCACATCTCCACAGGAGAAGCCACTGGGCAAGGCATTGCAAATGAACTACCTGATGCACATCTATTTAGTCTATCCAGCGAAAGAGATTTGTTTAGAGCTGATTTGACACCTTACTAGGCAGATGACATAGTCCAAGTGCTTGAGTATGGATTTCCTGAATGACCAATAGAGAAAGCGTGAGTTAGGTGACTCATTCTCAAAGTCCAACCTTATCAATTGATAGTAGGCCAACATTATCGGCTAGGGCAAGATGGATTGCTACGCAGATGTGTGTGTGAGCATGAAATGCATGATGCACTTGCAGAAGCACATGGTAGAATAGCATGAGGCCATTTGAGTAGGGACACAACATGCCTCAAGGTACTATATCCTTAGCTATGGTGGCCTACTCTTTTCTGAGATGCAGCACGATTTGTAAAGCACATTGATGAGTACCAAAGGACCAAGGTACCACATCACAAGGGAAAAATGGAGTTAAGTCCAATCATTGCAAGGCAACCATTCGAGAAATGGGGAATCAACTTCGTTAGGCCAATCAGTTACTCACAAGTGAAATACATCATTGTTGCCATAGACTATCTCACGAAGTAGGCGGAAGCACGGGGGCGGAAGCACGAGCTAGAAGAAAGAATGACGCTAGGACCACTGCCAAGTTCTTTTGGAGTAGGTGATCTCACGATTCGGTTGCCCCATCAAACTCATTTTAGTGACCAAGGCACATACTTCATCAATGAAGTGATCACTCATCTCCTATCCACCTTTTTAATCATCCATTGGAAATCCTCACAGTACTATCATTAGAGGCTAATGGCCAAGAGGCCGAGTCTATGAATAAAAGTCTAGTAAATGTCTTGACCAAGGTAGTCTCTTCTTCGCACAACGACTGGGATAACAAGCTCTAACAGCTTTATGGGCCTACCGCATAGCTTATAAAACAGTTGTGGGACAGACTCCTTCAGGTTGACCTATGGAACTGAAGTAATTCTACTGGTAGAGTCCTTTGTTCATAGCTTAAGAATTGCTCATCAAGAGAGATGGGATGGAAAGGAGGCATGGATAGAGCACCTAGTTGAGCCAGAACGCCTATCAAAAACTCGACTTCTAGCCACCCACACACTAATATGTGAGAAGGCAAGACGCAAAAGCTGGTTTGACAAGCATGTCAAACTGTGAGATTTTGAATAAGGAGACTTATTACTCTTGTATTCTGTCAAGGGTCATAAATAGAAGATGAAGTTTAGAGGGTAGTCACATCAAGAAGTATTACCCTCCCACGCACCCATTACATGTGCCTCCAATGCTGGAGCCCCCTGTCAACGTACGAGTAGCCACAATTACGGAGATTGAAGATGAGGATGAGGAAATGGTAGAACCAGCTTACCTAAGCATGACAATCACTGCCAAGCACACAACTACCCTCAATGCACTGGTTGATGAGGGAGCTGACTTTAATGTCCTATCTCATGCGCATTAGACCCAAATTGGCAAACCGTAGTTACACCCCACTAATGCCAAACTCGCCCATTTGGGGGCTGATCATATGCCCTCTTGGGAAAGTGCAAAATTGCAATCCCTATCGAGTCTGAGAGCATACCAATGATATTTTAGGTGTTTCCAACACTAAAAATGCAGGTATGGGCTCATTGTTAGGATGCCCATTTAAAAAGCAAGCTCATTGCAATGTCAACTACAAGTCCCATCACATTCACCTCACCATAGGCAATGTGTGTATAGTCACTACTTTGAGCAAGGGATGCGTGACTCCTTCAAAGTTTGCAAAGCCATTAGTAGAGAACCCCACCGTCAAGTCTAAGGAGGGGGGTCATGACTTGTCACCACCCGCCAAACCCCAAGATGAGTGAACTAATAGAGCCAAATACGAGGCTCACAAACCAAGGCTTCAATGCATGCCTAAACATCAAAACTCGTCACCTAGGAGCAGACATCCACAGCCTCACGAGGCTAAGGACCCACACTCGAAACCTAAGAAGCCAAGATGAGACCATAGACATCGACATATGGTCAAGCCGCGATGGGTCCCCAAGACCTTATTGAAGCGCAAGTCTACTATGAGGGCAACACCTAGATTTGGCTACCTAAGGCTAAAATGGCCAAAGGCCCTACTCAAATGCCACCCTCAAGCTTGACCACATGAAACATCAAGACAGATCAGGACTCAGACCACAAGAGACTCAGGCTGCTAAATCCCTAGAATCTCCAAAGTTTAGGCCCACAACATCTAAATCAATCTATAAGCCAAAATCGCAACCCGCTATTAACAAATTATCTCAACCTAGGATACTAGTGCCCTCAGTCCTTAAAAGCACCATTAGCAGCCATAGACCAGCCTATTGAACAAGAGACCAAGCCACAACCTCAAAAGAACCTCAAGCTGCAACAATCAGCTACTGCTGAACTCTCTAGTTCAGTCAAACCCCATCAGTCAAACCCAAACCACCTACAGGCCTTATATTCTCTTATGAGTAGAGATCAATTCTAACCTTGGCCATGGACTTTGTCGAGAACACAACGAATGACTTGGTTGCTTCCCTTAGATGCTTGGATGTACCTTTATGACAATTACTAAAAGTTACGATAGACTGGATTTAGGTCTTTTGGATGAGCCTATAGTGACGGAAATGTGTACACTCCCCTGTTCTAGGGAAGAATCTGAATTTTGTATTCATTAAGGCTTCCAACGCATCTGAGGAGCTAATTGCCACTGAGGTCTCCATAGAACACGCATGAAATTGATGCCTCATTACATCATATCACAAGAGCACTGTCCTTGCCATAGATGAAGACATCGAGGAGTTAAAACATCTCCCTCGCATTGACTCCTCTTTCTTGAGGAAATGGTATGCTCTCTGACTTCAATGGGAGCTAGAGGGATACCAAATCATGACTAACGCTGAGCAATGATGGGCCATCAAAACCTCAGAGTATGACCCCAGTTATGTAGCTCCAACCTCCTATAGGGTGTTGACCACCATCTATGAGACTGACCCCTAGAAGAGCACCTCCTAACCCACTCATAACAAGATCGAATTCTAATCGAGGAGGAGTTACACATTGCCAATCGAGTAAACTCCGATGACTTCCTCATGTACGTTCTCACCTACATCATTCAAGCAAGCATCCGCCCTTTTGACATGGACTACTATGCTAATTTAGAATACAATCCGAATTTCTATACTTGGCTCATGCGAAAGTAAAGCCCCAAGAACATGCGCTAAATGACCTGAACCTCTCAACCCCTTATCCTAGGAAGGATTCTTCTCATTCCCAAGGGGGGAGGGGGTAAGGTGAAGTAAGGTGAAATCAAGGAAAAGTGTCATAAAATTCTGGAAATGAATAGAGTTGCTCGAAGAAAAATTCTATTTTTATGCTTAAAGCATGTTCTTCTTTCCATAAAAGCATGATCAACTCCTGTTTATCTTCCAGTAAGAAAATGTCTTAAGAACACTAATGGTGAACCGTGAACCATGATATATGATAGGAACCTAAAATGGCAGGGCAAGATAAAGGTAGCAAGCTTCTATTCATGGAGGAAGAGCAAGCTAAGTATGGCTTGATGGTAGAAACGAGGGGCTATAGCCAGTTCACATTCAAGTATGCCATGAACCTAGAAGACGCCATCATGGAAGAGCCGCCCATAAAACAACTCGTGGACTAGTGCATCCTACAAAAGTACATAGAGAAGGTAAACTAGACAAGTGCGCAGAATTTCTAAGGAGCTTCAATGCCGAAAAGAATTGTGGTATGGTGACAATTAGGAAAGGGAAAGAAGCCCACCAAGTAGAGGAGGAATCAAGCCCTACAGTGGTGGAGAAGTCCCTAGGTTTGACTCATAGGACAGAGCGATGCCCAAAGAGGGAGATCCCAAATCTTGAGAGCTAGCTACATGCAAAGATTGTCCATGGTCTCTTTTCCAGCCAAAGCTACAATGCCCTTATGAGCAGAAGCAGGGTGCCATTGTTGGAGAGCATTCTAGTTGGATCCCTAGGTGAAATAGATTGGAATGCCTTCGTGCAAAAACTATTGAAAGCTCAGCAAAATCTTTGACCACCGACATAGTAGTGGCAGGAGGAGAATCCTCGGCTTCCATAGCAAGATCAACTCGAAAGAAGTCCTTCTCCAAGGCATCCACCATCAAGTTCGTCGGTGGAATCCTAACGGCCATCATCTAGGAGGCCTTGAAGGACATAGAGGGAGGTGAAGAGGGAGTAGGGAAAACCCTTGATGACCGATTTCCTCACCATGAATAGACACAGTCAAGTGAAAGGACTATAAGTGATTAGGAAGAGTAGGAGACATAGTCCGTCCAAGGAGAGCCGAAGGCACCGAAGAAGGGAACCCCATAAAAGCTATAGAAGGAGACGAAAGAAACAATGACAAGGGAGGAACAAGCTGAGCTAAGGAGGGCCCAAAAAGTGTCCAAGAGGACCGAAGATGAGAGAAAGAGAAAAGCAGAGCAAGAGGCAGAAGATTTGAGAAGAAAGGAAGATGAGGACATGGCCCCATACATAGGTCAGTGGAGCAGACCTTGGGCATGGAAGGACCAACCACCATGAGCCCCCAAAGGGAAGGAGAGCCAAGCAGCATTGCCAAGGCCTTAAAAATTGAAGAAGTCCCAATAGTAATGGGCAAGGGTAAGGCCCCAATGCAACCCCTACCCCCAATCTTCATGTCCCATGCTTTGACTAACTTGACCGCCCAAGAAATTGCAATTGTCATGGACACAAGCAAGTTGATGTCCATGATGTAGTTTTTGGTGACAAAGATGTAGGAGATAGCTCCAGATTCAGAAGCAGGGCCCCCCCTTGTAGGAGCCAAAAGGTCGCTCAAAGCTAAGAAAGGAGAAGAAGGGGAGTGGGAAACAAAGTGGGACGAGGAGAAATGGAGCCGCATAAGCCTATAGCAACTCAATGAAGAAATAACAAAGTTAGGTCTCAGGAGTTGCAAGGGAATATGAAACAACATCCTAGAGGTTACGGAAGAGCTAGAGGCCGCAATAGAGGAGACGGCACAGAGATACCAAAAGGAAATAAAAGACTTGAAAAAGAAGACTACCCTAGAATTGGTGGAGCAAGGTAGACTGGAAAGAGAGATCAAAAACTTGGAGAAAGAGAGGGAAGAAGCCATCGAGCGAGCAACCCAAAGGCTACAGAAGGAGCTGGAAGATCTGAAACAAGAGGTGGAGGAGATAAAAGCCATGGTTGAAACCGAAAGATAGTGGTAGGGAGGAAACCAAGATGCCCATGCAAGGAGGAACGAAGACCTATCCAAGAGAAAGTTCCATGCATCTCTCAGTGTGGCACAACAAGCCCAGAGGATAGCCAAGGAGCAGTTGAACCACTAAAACAAGGAGAAAATACACATGCTAGATGTGTGGAATGAACAACATTAGGTGGTGATGATGCTGTCTCAAAGCATGGAGAAGGGCAAGGAGGAGTTGGAAGAGAGGGCCAAAAAGTGGGAAGAGCACAACTTTGAATGAGTGCGAGAACTTGTTGAGCACTTGGCCATAGCTGAATGCGAGCAGGTGTTGGGAGAGGACATGGCCAAAGCCACAGAAGTACATTTAGAAGTGCAATGACAAGCCTTATTGGGCACAGTGCTCCATGTAACACAAATAGAGGGTGAGGATTCCGTGGACAAAAAGGAAGCTAGAATTGACCACACCAGAGCCTTAAAGTATGGCTTGCATGAGCGAGCTCTCCCCATCGGCACCGGCCTAACAAGAAAACAACAATGCCAGTATTTGAGGCAAGCCGATAGTTGAAGGAGCTAGGCTTTGAAGAGCATGAGCCGCTACATCCACCCCCAGCTCAAACCCCACAAGAGCAACCTCTAGAGGAAGGGTCAGATTTTGAGTAGGAGCTAGGAGAAGAGCAACAGGTCTGGGAGCTTAGCCTACCACTGGCAGATGAACCCCAAGAAGATCCGAAAGGTAGCCAAGTACCAGAGTGCGTCATTGTCGCTAGGAGAAGAAGACATGAATTGGTGGAGAAAGCACAATAGAGAACTAGAGCACAACCCCAACAACTTCCTGGAGAGCCCTTGTCGCAACGTGAGGATTGCTATCTTGTCAATTGGCCCCAGGAGGTGAGCATTTTCGCTGGCTTCAGTTAGCCAGCTCTGTCCCTAAACCCCTAGCCTTATTTTGATTCCCCACTTCACACTTAGGGAACATCAAGGGTAGGACATACCCAGGGAGGTAACACTCGTCTATGGTTTGACATGTCACCCTAAGCTAGATGCACTGCACCTCCCTTATGCACAAATTGGGTCCTCAAGTGAGGGACAACACTAAGGTTGGTTTGACCCAACTCTCAGTCCCACTAGCACAAGCGTAATGCACCACACGGCAAAGCAGGCACACCCCTAGGTAGTGAACCTTATTTTCTTTTTAGGTATAAACAAGGCTCCAATCCTCCAACTTGGGAGACCCCATCATCCATATAATGCGCTCCTGGCCTCCACCACCTTAATTGGGTGATCTGTTTCTTCCCAATACCAATTCCCTTGAGACCCCATCATCATTGACTCACACATTTGCCCTTTCTCATCGAACCTTCATAAGCTCAAAATCACAACTGTCTTGGAACTAGCACCCACCTAAGAGAGGGGTCATCTTATAATGCGACAATGTCACCATGCAGGCCGCAAAACAAGGTAGAGGTAGATTGAGGCATTGTAGTGAAAAAGTGAATGAAGAAGCTCATTTGGAATAGCGCATGAGAAGGCAATCGTGGAGGGCCAAAAGACGGATCCGTCCAATACCATCGTGAATTTCAAAGATAGATTTGTCCACCTGCCATTCTCCAAGCAGGGATTTGTCTAACACCATAGTCAATTTCAAAGATAGATCCGTCCATCCGCTATCCTCCAAGTAGGGATCCATCGAATACCATTGTCCATTTCAAAGACAGATCCGTCCACCCACCATTCTCCAAGTAGGGATCCGTCTACCACCATTGTCAATTTCAAAGACAGATCCGTCCACCCGCCATTCTCCAATTAGGGATCTGTCCAACATGATAATAAATTTCAAGGATAGATCACACCATCCCTTGCAAGGGCTTGTATACAAACTCAAAAAAACCATCCAGCTACATCCATCCCACCTTCCAACCATTACACATCAGTGCCATGGGACTGGCACTTGACTAGGAGGGGGGTAATGTTAACCTCAGCACAAGAAAAAAGCAGAAAAGTGCAAGTTGGGTCTACTAAATGAGGTAGAGCAAGAAGGAAAATGGCCGAAAGTGCAAGGGAAGCCTCAAAAGCTAAGTCAAAGGTAAAAGCGCATTTTTAAAATGCAAAGGAGTCACCAAAATTTTATAAAAGAACACCGGGCTCCCGCCTGTGTAAATTGTAAAGGGTAGAAGGGCATGGGTAAAGAGAAAGAGCAGCTAGAAGGGAATGGGAAAAGAGGACCTTGCCATGATGGCCGGTTATATAAAAAAGGGGATGGGTGCCCAAAGGGATGAGGGCTTTGTATATAAACTCAAAAAGAGAATGAGAAGCTCATTCTTTGGTGTGTGGCAAAGTGGACTCTTCTTCTTCTCTCATTCTCTTATCTTACTTGCTTGCTTGTGAGTGCTTTGAGCGAGGGAGTGTGAGTGAGTGAGGGAGTGAGTGTGTGAGGGTGAGGAATCTTAGAGGTGAATCCCTCCACCATCTCCTCTCTTATTCTTCTCTTCTCTCATCTTGCACATGGCTATGGAGGATGGAGCTTGGAGGAAGAGGCTTGAGGATGCTCGAGCTTGCATTACGAATCGTGGAGCTATCATAGTGCTTGAGAGAGGAAGCAACTCAGGTAGGCATCAAGGTAAGCTCTCAACATTCTTATAGAGGGATAGCACATCGGCTATGTGAGAGATATCTATTAGAGCTCACTTGAAATGCTTGAAGGAATAAGCGGTCAGTGGGTCTTGGCGGTTGAGCGAGAGCTCCCACAATGTTTCTTGTATTTAACTTCCAATCTCCATAATTAACCTTGCTCAAGTTCCATGTTTCTCAACATGGTATTAAAGCCATGGTGAGCATGGTTCAGCTTAGCTTACTGCTCCACTAGCTCTCCACAATCTCAAGTCAGCTCAGCTCTAGCTAATGACTTCATCTCGCACTCCATTTCACTCTACCTCTCTTGATTGCCATAGCCATCCAACACCTTGCTCTATTGGAGCTTCTAGATCTCTCAATAGAAGCCATATCACTTCACAATTTCATTTGGGAAATCTTCCTCTAATTTGAAGCATAATAAGTAGGAGTCATCGAATCGGTATGATAAGGGGGGATATATTTTCCCCCTATCATTACCAATTCAACCTTCTAATGGTTCTATATAGCTAGAGATCTAGGATGAATAAGATATTCCATTCTTCAAAAGGAGTGGAAGCTTGCTTTGAAGAGAGATTCATGGAGAAAAAAGCTTAAATAATAATTGAGAAGAGTCTCAAATCTCCACCATTGTAGATGTGGCCTTTGTTACGAATTGTTTCCTGCACCAATATATTATTACTTCTTCTTTTGGTTACCAAAGCTTTTTCCATACATGCACCATTTATAAAGCTCCAAATATTAAAAGGGAGAATATCATAGTTAATAGGCTAAGGTGCTCCCTCCTATTACTTCAATCGATGACATTGAGCTTCCCTAACTCCAGCATTGAGTGATTTTTCCTTTTGCTATCTGAAATGCACTTGTTCATGGTCATAGATTCAATGCTGTGCATATAGTGTGTGATTCATCTTATGGTTATAGGGAATTTGAAGCTTGTTATATAAGCTCTCTATCAACCAAGTATTCTAGCAAATGATGGTTGTTATGAGCTGCTATAAAGGAAAAATTAGTTGCCTGTATAGAAACTCTAAAGGCAACCATAACCATTCTCACTAAAGCTCAAAAATCTCTTCAATCTCTCACTTTCATTGGCTCAACCAAGTCATTTCCACTCTGATCTACTATACCACTTAGTTTCTAGCCAAACTATCATCAAGAAGAGGATTCAACTTGAAGATTCAAGCATTAAGAAATCAATATCAAGCTTCAAGCATAGTATCTCTTAATACTCAAATAGTGTTGATTGACATTAATGCTGTTGTGTCCTTTGACACAATCAGTCTTAGCTCTCTTACTAATCTAAAAATATTCATTGTTGCTAATCCTTGGCCATATCAATGACAAACAAGAAGTTTTTAATGTGGATGCAGAGTAAGATGACTCTTGTTACTTATCTGTGCTACATGGAAAGACTATTTGCTCAGCTTACAAGAATGAGTGAAGATGTTTGCATCCAAGCGCCACTAAGGAGTTTATCAAAAGAATATGAAGATGTTTCAGCCACCTTAATCAACATACCAAAGTCAAAGCTGCTGGACATCAAAGCCTCTCTCCTTGAAGTAGAAGAGAAGATCAAGAACAAAGAAGAAGCAAGCAAGGACAAAGACAATGAGAAGAAGGACATAGTTTGTGATTCTTGTCACAAACCTAGGCATATTGAGAAGATTTTCTTTGCTAGAAGAAGATCACAAAGAGTTGACATTGCAATTGTTCAAGAAGATGAAGGCCATGAAGAAGAAGAAGAAGACAGTCAAGAGTAGAAGGACAAGCCTCATCAATCCTTCTGTTTCCACTATTCAGATTGACTAATTTTAAGCCTTGTATGTAATTGCATTAATGTTCTTATCATAAGCCATGTACTCCTCATATAACCTGTGCACCACAACCTCTACAGACTTAGTGAGGCCTTGTAATAGCTCCTAGATGTTTTTCTGTGTTTGTGGTATGTCTACACTTAGTAAGGTTGTACTCATAAGAGCCTCTAACAGCCTATGTATACTCAGTGCTTTTCATAGTTGTGATTGAGGAGAGGGGTGTTGAGAAATATGCAATCACACCCATATGTACCTCTTTGTATGGAACAACTAGGCAATGAATATGTAGCTCAATCTAGGAAGAGTTACTTTTATCCCATAGGCATGATGGAGGAAAGTGGTACCATTCTACAACTATAAAGAGTGTACTTGACAATCATTTAAATGCAATGCCATTGTAGTTTGTACTTTTAGTTCTTGTCATGTCTACTTAAGATTGTGTTTATGAGTCCAAGTCAAATAATCTTAGAACCTAATTCACTTGAGCAATAGTTAGTGTGTCTACTCCATATCAATATGCTTCTTGTCTTTGACTTTCAACCTCCATAGCTAACCTTGCTCAAGATCTGTGTTTCTCAACCACTCTTGGGAGAGGGCCATGTAGTTAGAAAACGACTCTTCAATGTAGAAAAATCATACGTGGGATTTGGTTCCTTTTCCTAGTGGTAAGTGTGCTTTGCCATGCAAGTAGATGTACAAGTTGAAAAGTACCCTTGGACACCCCAAGTCAGGATACAAGGCTAGATTGGTTACTAAGGGTTTCAAGTAGGAACATGGTGTAGACTTTGATGAAGTATTTTCTCTAGTTATGAAGATGACTACCCTATGCTTGGTAATGGCTTTGGTTGCTTAACTTGACTTGGATCATTATTAGATGGACGCCAAGATGGCTTTTCTTCATGGGGACTTGTATGATGAGATTTACATGGAGTAGCCTAAGGGCTTTGCACAACATGGCAGCAAACACCTAATGTGTAGATTGAGGAAGAGTCTTTATGGCCTTAACTAGGCACCTAGGGAATGGTAGCACAAGTTTGATGCCTTTATGCATTCACAAGGATATTCCTGTAGTGATACGGATCCGCGTTTATACAAGAAGAAAAAGGCTTGTGATGCCAGCCTTATGATTTTGCTCCTCTATGTGGATGATATATTGATTGCTGGGAGTGCTCATGATGAGATAGATGCCTTGAAAGGTTAGCTCAAGAAGAGCTTTGAGATGAAGGACATGGGATAGGTTTCACATATTCTTGAAATGTACATTACTCATGATTGCTCTAAGGGGCTCCTCTACTTATCATAGAAGGAGTATATCTAGAAGGTTCTTGGGCGATTTCATATGTAGGATAAGGATATTGGCTGTCCTTTACCTTCTCATGTGAAGGCTAGTCATGCCGATTACCTATACTCTAATGAGCAGAAGGCCAAGATGGCCAACATCCCTTATGCATCCACGGTGGGTAGTTTGATGTATGCAATGATAGCCACTTGTCCTAACATAGCATTTGTAGTGGGAGTTGTGGCACACTATATGGCTACACTTGGCAGATAGCATTGGGATGTTGTTAAGGGTATCATGAGGTACCTAAATGACATAGTAGCTATGTGCATATGCTATGGTGGCTAGGATATAGGAGTCATGGGATACACTAAATCTAATTATGCAGGATATGCAAACAATCCGAAGTCCACCTCTGGCTATGTCTTTACCTTTATTGGAGGTATTGTTGTTAAATGATGCGGATCTAGGACATGACACAAGCTATGGTGGATCAAAGATGAAGACCAAATTCTTAATGACATGGACAAGTAGAGATAAACTATTACACAAGTGAATTAGGTTCCAAGATAGATTAGCTTGGACTCATAAACACAATCTTGTGTAGAATTGACAATGATAGACACTTAACTGAAAGTACAAAGCATCATGATATTGTGTTCATTTCATAGTCAAGTACAATGCTTTATAGGCTTTGAGTTGTTCCACTCTCCTCACTGTGCATATGGGATTCAGGACAGCTCCTCTTGGAGCATACATCATTTGTCTATTTCTCAACACCCCCCCTCAAATGATGAGTCCCTACACTTGCTGGCTTTTGCCCCCCCTTCATGATAACATGGCCCGGAAGACTAGCTCATAGGCAGCCTAGTCAAGTTAAAGCTTGAGACTTTACATCTTGGCAAGGGTTGTACAAATCAAATTCACTAAGGAAAAGAAAGATCCACTGTGGGAAAAACATATGAAAGATACAATGAAAGTTCTTCAAAACAATCTGTCAGAGTTGTTGATGGTAGTGGAAGCATATTCTTCTTCTTCTCTTTCTTCCATGTATTGGTTCTGGTGATGATCACTTTGCAATTGTTGGGCTCTCTTCTTGTGGAAACATTCACTGGCTACATGGCCGGTCTTACCACAATACTGACATGTAATCCGATCCTTGTTATTGTTGTTGATGAATCCTCGACCTCTTCCTTTAGGTCCAGCAGCTTCTTTGGTGTACAAAAGATTTTCCCTAGATGATGAGACATTGTCTTTTGCATTCTTGGTTTTTACTTTGCCTTCTTCATCGAGTAGTGAGTGCTCAATATCTTTAAGTGTGAGGCTTGGAACATTACTCAAAGTGGATATAAGATTTTCATATGGATCCTTGTTTACACTTGCAAGCAATACGGCTATTGCTTCATCTTCCTCAATATTCTTTTTAAGAGATGCAAGCTGAGTTTTTAAACTCTTAAACTTATTAATGTGTATGGTCATAGAAGCACTGTCTTTGATATCCAGTTTATAAAACTGCATGAGAAGTTTTACCTTTGAATTCTTTGCTTGAGTACCAAACATTTTATCAAGTTCCTCCCAGGCGGTTCTAGCATTTCTAATGCCAGATATATGATGTAACACATCATCACTTAATCCCCAGGCAATGATGCCTAGTGCCTTATTATTCATCTTCTTCCATTCTTTGGATTTGAACTGGTCTTCTTCAACAAACCTGTCTTCATCATCTTCCTTCTTGTTATCTGCATCATCTTCAAACAGGTCCCACAAGTCTTTCCGCATTAGGTGATACATGGTCTTTTCCTTCCAGGCATGGAAACCTTCTCCATTGAACTTTGCTATTTGCTCAAGCTCTGCCATGTTGCTAATCTTCAGTTAACCAGCAAAAAATTGTATTTTAATGTGTCAAGAGACACAAGAGAATTAGTGTCAATTGATACTAGTTGAGTGTTAATGGATACTAGTCGGTACTTGATCTACTTCCTCTCAGGAACTTCGTGGTGGCTTCTGAGCTTCCTTGGACACTTCCAGACTAGTAATGAGCTTCAAAGATTATTCCTCAATGATCAAAATCACTGTTGATGATGGTAATGAGAAAAAGAACAAGGTTACCAAGCTTTTCAAATTTCTGGATATGGCTTCCTCTAGGGTTTCAGACAGCCGACTGTTCTTTCAGTTCGTGCAGCTCAACGAGTTCACCATTGCCCAAGATATTGTATGGGGAGTAGGCTTGCATAGTGAGCTTCAAAAGCCCTATGCTCACAGGGTCGATTTCGAACTGTACGATTGGCGTCAGTAGTACGACCGTGGACAGGCACAGACAGGATAGCGCATTTCGATTTGTGTAATGCTAGAGCTAGGAAGCAGTAATGTCGTCGATTGAAGTGCTAGGATGAAGCGTCTTGAGCAAGGGAAGATATCTCCAGAAGGAATCACTTGAAGATATGGCCCGTAGAGAGAGATCCAAGAGCTCCAAGGTGGGTAGGTGTAGTCTGGCTATGGCTGCCACAAGGTCCAACTGAGATTTGAAGTTGAAGCTGAAGATGTGAGCTGAATGTGAGCTAGTTAGAGATCACCAGAGGTGAAGGGAGACTAGAGATTCAGAGTATGAGCTGTGCCATGCCCAACTGGGCTCTGATACCATGTTAAATGATGCGGATCTAGGACATGACACAAGCTATGGTGGATCAAAGATGAAGACCAAATTCATAATGACATGGACAAGTAGAGATAAACTATTACACAAGTGAATTAGGTTCCAAGATAGATTAGCTTGGACTCATAAACACAATCTTGTGTAGAATTGACAATGACAGACACTTAACTGAAAGTACAAAGCATCATGATATTGTGTTCATTTCATAGTCAAGTACAATGCTTTATAGGCTTTGAGTTGTTCCACTCTCCTCACTGTGTATATGGGATTCAGGACAGCTCCTCTTGGAGCATACATCATTTGTCTATTTCTCAACAATTGTTTCTTGGATGTCCAGGGTGCAAAAATGCATGACCCTATCTACTAGAGGTAGAGTATGTTGAATCCATGCAGAGGCTTTAAAGGAGGCTCTCTAGTTAGGCCAAACCTTGGCATTATTGATGTGGTCCCTACACCACATTCGGATTCTATGAGTGCTATTTAGAATCCAATCTTCCATATGAAGATAAAACACATTGAGATGAGTTACCACTTCATTAGAGATGTCATTGAGGAAAAGTCTCTTAAGATTTTCAAAATCTTAAATGACCAACGTCCTGCAGATCTTCTCACTAAAAGTCTCTCAGCACAACATTTTGACTTGGGAAGTTGATGGGTGTTGGATGAGATGATGTCTCTCCTCATCTTGTTGTACTTATGTACATTTGTACTTTGTTACTCTTTTCTTGTTCTCTCCTCACTAGGGGCACATTTGCCTTTAAGTGGGAGGTTGTTAGGGGTAAAGGCACCCATGCCTAGCCGCCCATCTATTAGTTACACCGATAGTACCCATATATCCACACACTTGTATATTGTAGGTGATGGATGCCATCATTGTCACTTCATTCTTTATTCTTCTAGTGACATTTGAATAAAGGGAAGGCCAGTCACACATTGTGACTATTTGAGCTCTCACATCTTGTGTGTGTGTGTGTGTGTCTCTCTCTCTCTCTCTCGCTCCTTGCTCCTTCCACCATAGCTGTTGCTTTCACTCTGTGCTTCCACTTTAGGGCTTAGTCCTTCACTTATTTTTTTAAAATATAAAAAATGCCATACAATGAGGCTTTCAGTCTTATAAGAGGGACAAAGAAACTTTGGATTTTGAAGGTTGATAATATTAATTATATATAAAAGTGTCAATCTGTAAGCCTTGGTGTTGGGGAACCTATTAATGATGAATTGTAATTTGAGAGATGATTGGAATTTTGGGCTAGTCATTGTACTTCTTGTAGGGATAAAAATTGATAACACATGTAGTTGAGTTCAAGAAATTTGAAATTTTAGAAATAAAAAATTCATCTAAGCTTTTCTACACTTATCAACTTATCATTTTGTTAGTGTAATGGTCAATAATGGCTCTATTCCTCCACAAAAAATATTGTAATGTTTATGAGCATTGTAAGTATGCTGATCAAGGGGCACTGATGAGCTTTATTGAAATGCAACATAGGTATTAATAATTTGAGGTAATTTCACTAGTAGGATTAAGTATCCTACAACATGGAGTATCACACTGCCTTGATCTAGTTTACTTGTAGCATGGAGCTATTTTTCTAAGAGGATTTTATCAAGCAAGGAAAGGTCCAAGAGTGGTCTAGCTAGCTTTACTTCATGTACAATGTCAAGTAGTTGAGGGAAGTTAGAGCTACGTACATTGACTCAATTGGGGACTTCCATATAACTGGTATTTGCTCTGAAATAGTCATTAGCTAACTTCCAATTTTAGATGTTGAGACTTACATAGTATACCAAATTGGGCTATGGCCCTCTCCTTTTTTTTCTCGTGCTAATAATTCTTTAATGGTGTTGTGGAAAACTACATTATGTTATGTGGAGACCAAATGACATTCCTTCTCTTGCTTGTTATGGAATGAGTCTTAGAAGGTCATCTAAGTGTTCCAACATCTTGCTAAGTTGTTCTTGCTCTTCCCATAACAATTTTCATTCCATATGTTCTTTAGCTAGGATTCTATAGCATTTTAGGTGTAAATGTGATCAAATAACGTGGTCTTATCATTCAATTATTTAGGGCATGTAGTCATTGGTTGGTTTTCATTATGATTAATTTTTTAAAACCATTTTCTTCAAATTTCTAAACTTCAAGTCAGGTTTCAATTGATCTAGAGGCTTCAATTGAGTTGAGCATGACTTGAGAGCTATTGAGTCATTTGGGCTTTTTGTTTTAGCAATAGTATCTCACTTTATTGAACCATTACGGGCATGCTCCTTGGCAGAGTTGTTGGGATTAGTCACTATTAGAAAGTTTGACTATTGTATTTCCACATCTAGATGGAAAGTAGTAACTATTGGGCTAGTGGAGTTGATCATGGTAGCAATTGTGGGCAACTATTGGATTGGATCTTGGCTTTGTTTGGGAGTACTCTCGAGATTTGGACGTTTGTGTGTGTTTTAATTAGTGTCTTTGGTCTCTTGGAGCCATGTATTCAAAAGCTTTTTTTTGTCACTTGTAAAATTCATTCTAGCATGTCTGTTGAGAGATGTTGACTTATGTCCTAAATGCTAAGACCTATTTCTCTTCTCTTCTACATTCTTCTTGTAAATTTTGGGAAATTAATTTTGCCTTACATCATTGGATGGTGTAAGAGTAGAATTGGAAGAGGGATTAGGCTTCATGTTATTTAGAATTGCATTAAACCACTTGAAGAATGTCGGGTTGTACTAAAATAAATCATAGTTGTCAAGAAATTTTGAGTCTTGGGTAAGGCAAAAAACATAGGCATTGACATCGACAACCATCCTTCATTGTCCTAACTTGCTAGCCACATGTAGCTCTTCCTCTACAAGGATTTTATTGTACAAGGGATGTTGTTGGATAGGTGTCCAAAGCTCAATACTATGGGCACTTCATAACACTTTTAAGGAGGTAGAGGCCACATACATGGGATCATGTTGTAACGTGCATGTCTAGGCATGTTTTTAGTAGCGGTCATCGAATCTAAACAATGTCACCCGACACTCCCATGGAGTGTTACAGGGTTTGTCACCTAGGGTTTCTTGAGTCCGCCTCACAATAGAACGTTTGCAGTCGAACCCATTAGGATCGACCTGAAACTTGGGTCCCTCGTGGTCAAGGTCTCCTGATAGCATTCTAGCGTCCGGGTCCTGGGCATCCTACTTTACGCAAAGATACCTAAGTTGAAGATGAACCACATCACAGTTGGTTCAAAGAGAATGGGAAGTGAGAGGGATGCACCGCTCAACCTCTCTACCCATAGGGTATAGTCCCATTTCGGTCCCCTAAAACGGCATGAATTAGGTTTTAACCTAACAATACCTAAAGATCATACGATGGTAGAACCTTGTGAGAAGCATCCCAGTTCTTTGGGACCATCCTGCCCCATCGGGAGTTCCACCCACCCGCTTCCCTCACTAGGCATTCTTTAGTTATCTAATTAGGTCCTATCACATTTATGACATTTAAAATTTGCTTCCTTAATTAAGCCTTTTAGGGAACATGGTTCGTTTGTGTAACTTATGGCACTGTCATGAAAACAAATCGTACAAGTTTCTTGGAAGTAAACTTTGTGTTAACATTTCAACTGAGGTACAAGTTCCGTCCATAGGATGTTTCCCGCAATCCTTAAGGACACGTCTTATTTTCTTCCAAGTTTCGCCCTTGCACTGGTAATAGGGCCTCGAGAATTCATCTCGAGTCACATAGATCATTTGAGTAGGACCCAAAGGCAGGGAATCCTTTTTCTTTTGAGTAGGACCTAGAGGCATCGGCCCCCCTTTTTCTTTTGTGAGCTTGGGTCATACAATCCTTTCACAGACAGTGATTCAAGATTTACAAGCACAAACAATAATGGGGCCCAATGCTCAAAACATCTGCTAAGGTGGAGTTCCTATGTTTTGAACGCTTAACGTTCACCCATTTTGGATTTTCCTTGCCTTGGTGTCAACTGCAATGGCCTTTGAAGGGGAAAGGGAATATCCTCGTTCTGACCCTTGTTCCTATGCGATAGGAGTGGCCAATTACGCCATTGGGTTTATATCCAATAGTTCCTGGATGGTAGTTGCCCTAATTAGCTAACCTTTAGAATGGGGTTCTTGTCTTGAGATCATAGATCTTAGATGATTCAATCTAGGATTCAAATTGGTCATTTGGTAGCCATTTTCCTCCTTAGAACTTTATTGGGGTTTCTAACTTTACCCTAGGGTTTCACTCCCTCAAGATTTCATAACAGAAACTTTTGCTCATTTCTCCCGCTAGCCAAGAGTAAACTAAGTCCATTGCAATCCTTGAGTAGTTGCGAGCATTGAATGTCACATAGTGAATGGTTGTTCTTTCTTGCGTATACGACATTCAAGTTTTCCTGTATTGACATCAAGTTATATCATGGCTTAAAATGATACCTCTAAGAATGTTATTAGGCTTATTGTGGCTAGTTGCTAGGATAGAGATCTATGAGCGTATTTACTTGATTCTATGTCAATCTATGATTGTAGAATTAATTTGACTTATTTACAATTAAACCCTAGCCTTACTTATCATATAGGGTTTCATTTACCGAACTGCCTCTTGCAACTAAGTTTAACAACTTACATGCGCATCTTAAATCTATCCTTTAAGATGAACCTCTATCATGTAGTGCAATCGAAGCTATCCATGATGCCATACAAATCTAGATGCAAATCTTTCTTGAGTTGATGGTACAATGTGGAGCTTTTATTCTTGAAAGTTCATTTCAATGAATTTATGCAAATTCTAAATCATGACTCATGTTTTTAAGTGCGAGGTACATGAATTCATCATGCTTTATGTAAGTGCAAGATAAATCTCTTTAATGGTTTATGCAATCCTTTGCAAGAGCTCGCACGTATACGAATCAATATTCTAGGATGCATTTGCAAAATTTATGCTTACTAATTATCTTATCATTGTAGACACCCCTAAATGTTAATTGACTTGTAGTTATCGTGATTGTTGTGAATTAGATTCAAACCTATGCATCTACCCTTCAAATTACACAAACTATATGATGCAAAAACGTGATTCTCTTCCATGATAATTATGTTCTACTATTCCACTCATAGGCCAAGACATCATAGTGGTACCTGATTTTGGAGCGACGAGTTGGTATTTATACCTGATAGCCCATTCATGTTAGCGGTGGCATCTTTGCCTGATCCTCCTCTCACAGTTGCGGTCTTTCCAGCTACTTGGGAGAGTTTGTGCTTCGGAGCCATTTTAGAGCTTGGAATGCGGGCTTCTCTTTTCTTGATGCACTCTCTTTTGCAGGAGTTTCCTACATGCCACTTGTATACGGACACTTCTTATGGAAATAGCGAGGGAAGGAAGGTGTTTGTGACCCCTCCCCAAGAGGAGGAGGGAAGGTGTTAGATATGATCAATGCCCCACCCTCATTAGGTGCTACCAATGATCCATGGTGCTCAAAGTTGTAAGGCCCCCATTATGAGGAGAAGCCAAATGTGAGCCCGGACATTGGTTGAGTCCTGACTTGTATATCAGATGAGGTCTATGTGACCGGATGGCAAAAAGGTGACTGTTGTGGGTCTAATCTTTGGGTTAGATGGAGTGGTTAAGCTGGTAGCAACTCGAGGCACATTGCATTGAGTTGCGTGGTAAGGGAGTTAAAAGGGGCCCCTATTGTGGGGTCCGGGGGCCGCGGAAGCGGCCCCTGGCTGGGGGGTCCCAGGGGGGCCAGCGGCCCCCCTGGCGGGGGTCCGGGGGCAGCGCCCCCGGCCCGATGGTAAAGGGAATATTCCCTGGAATATTCCCTGGCCGACTAGTGGAGGCTCATATGGTAGGTCGGTCAGCAGGCCGACCTAACGACTTTCGCGGGCTATAAAAGCTAAACCCCTTCGCGGCCATCATTCACTCATCTTTCACCCAGACAGAGTTGTTGTTCCAGCTAGCCTTAAGCTCTTCACCTATCTTCTGTCTAGATCGCCATCTAAGCTTCACACAGTGGAAGCGCACGGGTGGACAGAGCCATCTTTGTATCAGTTGTTTGGAGTTAAAGAATTTTACTGATTCTTCTCTTATCTGTTGTGTACTCTCTATCTCTTTCTCAGATTCTGTTCGCTGCGCCGTGTAATATTTTACAGAAGGGACTTCTTGAGCCTTCTCCTATCTTTCTCTTTCTCTCTCTCTCCCTCTCCCTCCCTCTCCCTCCCTCTCTCTCTCCCCCTCTCTCTCCTTTACAGGCCAACATCATGGGGGGAGAGAAAATTAATGCCCTCCCTTGGTAAAGGAGGGGGGTTGTATAGGGGGAGGGGGAGAAGGGTATTATTGGGGGTGTGTGTGACACAGGGCCCCCTCCCTTTGCCTCCACCTAGGCGGCCAATTTGGCCCCCCGCCATACAGTCAACCTCTTGGGGGAGAAGAGATAGTGGGGGCGGGTTGGGGGTGGCACACGTGTGCCCCTCCTCTGCATCGCTTCTATCATCATCCTCATCTTTATCGACGTCCTTGACATCATCGTCAACTATAGCTCTGCCGTCATGCTCGTCTCTTCACAGTAGCTTTGCCGTCATACTTGTCTCTTTACTGCAGCTCCCCCTTTGCCGTCCACCAGAAGCTGGCAGCGTTGACAAGGGGTGGGCATTAATTTTTTTTTGATTAATTTGGGTTATTACATCCTTTCCCCCTTAAGGAATCAAGATGTCCTCATCTCAAAAGGAATTGGGGGTATTGTAGGTTGAGCGTACTCTCGTTAATCCATGTGGCATATTCTTTTGGATAGTCCTTCCACTTGATGAGGTACTCTCTGAGAGTTCTACTTTGCAATCTCTTTTCTTGAATGTCTAGGATTCTATCTAGCCAGAGCTCAAGGACTCCTTGGCTTGGCATTAGA